>NC_044355.1:32472615-32772615 GCF_007364275.1 Archocentrus centrarchus | reverse complement strand
ACAGGAAAAAGAAACAAGACAGAGATAATGTGAAACTGCCTTCAGGTGGTAAGCTCTGCTGTGACTGGAAATCCCTGTGGCCAAATGTCTAACTGACTGCAATTCCTGTAAGAGAACCGTGGGCTATGACACACACACACACACACACACACACACACACACACACACACACACACACACACACACACACACACACACACACACATATTTCTTCCTCAAAACCTAATCATTATTGAATCTTTGCAGCATTGCTGTCCAACTCTGCATGTTCTGCACATGAACTGCATATAAAATACAGGAAATGTGGTAATAATTGAATTATTTAACACTGAGCTTGAGGTTTCATTCAATTTGAATCTGGGAAATTCTCTACATACAAACTCTATAGACATTACCAGTCAAAAGTACCCCATCTTAGTGTGTCCTGGAGCTTTCATGCCCATCTCTTTGCTTTGATTATAATTGTAGAGTTGAACCTTCAATCATGTGGGAAAAAAATGGCTAGTACTAACTTTCTGAAGATTTATGATGTTACCTTTATGTTCCAAGTACCTAGGCTGCATTTGTAAGAAATTATGTAATTTACCTTAATGCTGTATACAATAATCCACACAGACCTTATTTGATTTTGTTTTATTATGTAAAAGAAATCCCTTTTTAATGTCCTACCCAGATGGGGTGGAAGTAGCAGTGCACCTTTGTAAAGTAATGAGACATTGCTTAGAAACAAAAATGATGAAATATTCAATTCAAATAAATTGAATTCAATTTTATTAACAGTACCAGTCTAAAATTTGGACACATAAGGCCTGCAAATCTGGCCTGCTGGCCTTGAGTTTGATGCCTGTGAATTATATTATTGAACTTACTTTACAGCACCTTCATAAAGACACCTAGTGTAATAATATTTATTCCCCACTGCTGTGTAATCCATGTTATTCAGGCAAAAGAGGGTTTTGAGGGAATACAGTTAAATGTTCAGATTTAATGCCATATGTCAGAACAAGATTCAAAGTGTGATTTAAGTGGTGGGTGGGCTCATTTACATTTTGAGTTAAGCCAATTGAGTTTAATAATAGATTAAATTAAATGTTGATGCTGTCATTTTCAGTATCTAAATGGATGTTAAAATCTGCCATTATAATTATTTTATCTAAATTATGCCTTAAATCAGATTAAAAGTCTGAGAAATCACATAGAAACTCTAAGTAAGGGCCAGGTGGACAGTAGATGAAAACTGTCAGGCTTTCAAATTAATTAAAACTCTGTCTGGGTCTTTGGTTGCTTAATAGGCAGGAGTGGAAGATTGCTGTGACTCCTCCTCCTCGGCCTGTGCATTGAGGATTTTGACAGTTAGTGTGACTCGGGGGTGTTGATTCATTTAAACTAACACATTCATCGAGCCTTCCCTCCTTGAAAAAAAATGACAACCATCATCTATGTCAGGGCTCTTCAACTCCAGGCCTCTAGAGCCCCTGTCCTGCAGGTTTTAGATGTGTCTCTGCTTCAACACACCTGAGTCAAATATAGAAGTCATAGCAGGACTCTGGAGAACTTGACTGCATACTGAGGAGGTAATTCAGCCATTTGATTCAGGTGTGTTGGATCAGGGACACATCTAAAACCTGCAGGACAGGGACTCTCGAGGCCTGGAGTTGAAGAGCCCTGATTTACGTTTTAAAATAAAATGAAGTGACCTCTAGTGGTCATACATGAAAGTGCATGTGAATAATGTGTTCAGGTTTCTCCGGCAAATCTGGAAAAAATCTATTTTTTACTGTACTTGGGTGCTTATAGCACTTTATACAACATTCATCATTCATACAAGCACTTCAGTATTTCGCCCTAGGATACTTTAGCATGCCGACTGAAACAGAACCGGTTGAACCATCAACTTTGCAATTAATAGGTGGCCTGTTCTACCTCCTGAGCTATGGCAATATTACCCACGTACATGACCACATGACATGCAAAGTTACAGGTATAAACACTCATTTTGGAAATGCTTGTATCTGTCATATTTCATGGCCTGTACAAACAGCTGTCATTTGGATTGGAGGACATGTATTCATCCTGCTGTAACCAGGTTTCTGTAAGGCCGAATAGATCAAAACATTGATCAATTATTAATTAATTAATTATCATTTACTAGAAGAGACTTAGAAGAGAGAGACCTAATGTTTACAGTAATAATCTAATTTAACTGTTTTACGCCTTGGTGCAGTTGAGAATGTTATATTGTTCTTTGTAAATTTTATGTTTAAATAGTTATTTACTGATTTGGCTTCTTTTTTTCTTCTTCCTGTTTTTTTTGGTGGGCTGAGAGCAGATAATCTCTATAGGGATGAGGTTTTTGGTGGATGGCAGGAGGAGAGAAGCTGCAGAGAGGCGTGTAAGACTGCAATTCTGCTTCCTGGTCTCAACCCTGGATAGTCACATTTTGGATGATTTGATAAATTTGACCAGATTTTTAGAAATGAGAGCTATTCCATCCAAAGTGGGATGGATGCCATTTCTTCTAACAAGACCAGGTTTTCCCCCCAAATTTTCCCAATTATCTATAAAGCCCACATCGTTTTTTTTGGATGCCACTCAGACAGCCAGCAATTTAAGGAGAACATGTAGCTCACTCCTGATCTGATTGGTGAAGGCCCAGAGAAACCTACAGAGTCCAATATTGTTTTGGCAAAGTTACACACAGATTCAAGATGGCTTTAATGACCTCCGACTGGTGTAACTGGGTGTTGTTACTGCTGATGTGAAATATTATTTTACGAAATCAGGCGTTTATCCTTAGCCTGCAGTTTTAGATTCCCTTCTATGTTGCCTGCTCTGGCCCCTGGAAGGCAATCAGCTATGGTTGTTGATGTCATAGCTTCATGTTTCTCAAAACAGAGTCGCCAGTGACCAGAGTTTGTTCTTCAACAAGTGTGTCGCTGAGTGGCGAGGAAAAGATTTGAAACGTGAATGGGTTGGTGGTGTACCAGGGACTATGCTTTCTCCTCACCATCACCCAGCCAGCGTGATTTCCCAGCTGTTCGGGACAATCTAATTGGGGAGAGCTAATGGTGTCTAAGCTACCTGGCTAGTGACAGGATTTTCCAGGGTGCGGAGCCGGTTCTCCAATTCACTGAGCCTGGCCTCCAAGGCTACAAACAGGCTACATTTATTACAAGTACCGTTATTATTAAAGGAGACCAAGGAGTAACTAAATATTTGGGACACTGAGCAGGAAAGTGTGGGACGGACAGATGAAGAAGCCATGCTGCTGGAGAGCTGAGCTAATAGTTATGCTAAGCTAACAAATCCATAAAAATACAAACAGGGAATACGATGAATATAATTTACAAGTGCTTCAGCAGAGAGTGTGCTTTGAATAAAATGTGAAAATTACACAATGGACTAACTCATTATACCCTTGAGGCGACTGTTGTGATCTGATGTGATATAAATAAATTTAATTGAACTGAATTTATTGTCAATTGAGCTACACAGACTAAGCTACACAAAACACCAGTGTATGTTGTAACAGGAACAGGAAGTGGTACAATAACACAGTAAGAGCCAATACCATTTGAGAGCACCACTAATCGGAAGGTTGGTGGTACAATTCCTGGATGCTCCAGTCTGCATGCCGAAGTATCCTTGGGCATGATACTGAACCCCAAGCTGCTCTCTGATGCATTCAGCGGAGTGTGAATGTGTGTGAATGTTAGATAAAAAGCACTTAGGCATAGAAAAAGGGCTTGAATGAATGTGTGTGAAGAGGAGAATGAGGCATGTATAAAGGGCTTTGAGTGCTCGAGTAGAAAAGAAGAACCAGTCCATTTACCATTACTCTTAAGATTAAGAATATTTTTGCAAATGTGTCCTGGGCCAAGGTAAGCTGCACTAACCTTGCATGTTTTCTGATGATGGGAGAAACTAGAACTCCTGGAGAACATCCACAAAAACATGGGGAGAGCGTGCAAACTCCACAGAGTAGGGCCCTGATAGTCCAGGATCATCTTGTTGTCAAGCAACAGTGCTAACCACTGAGCCACTGTTACTGTAATTACAAATGAAGTGATACCCCAGGATGTGGAACACATTGTCATACTGGTGTAACTATGGATGTATTTAAAAAATAAAGGGACGCTGTAAAAACTGTGTAAATATGTGGGCAAGAATTTTCCCCAAGAATTTTCTAAATACTGAAGTCATGTGCAGAGTATCTGTGTACTCTAAGTTGTCAACTAATACACCAATAACAATAGAAATGGACCAAATGAAAGGAGCATATGGTATTTCAAAGGCAAAACCTCATCAGCAGTCTCTCAGTGTTGTCACACTGAAAAAGAGCTCTGTGGGGTTTGAAATATCTGCTCTAACAAGATGTCAGAACTCCCCTAAACATGCCTTCACACAGTATGCCAACACATCCTCAGTCACTTTTCTCTGTCCTCCTCTCTGCCTGCCTCTCTCTTGTTCTTTCTTCTTCTTCTTCTTGTTCTCTGTGTAACGTTTTGCCTGCTTCATTTACCAAATCTGATGGAGAGAGGAGGTTCTCTTTATGTCATCCTGGCCATCTCTCCTCCAATCCTGCCAGAAAGGCATACCAAAGGCCATCTGAAGGCTCTCTAATTGATACTTAAATCTCCCCCATTTTTAATCTCAGTGTAAGGGCTCAGTATAAAGCCATGGTTCCTCCGCATCAGAAGGAGCGAGGTGGCTTGGTCCTAGGTGAGGTCTTTTGGGGGTTTTGATGAAATTATGCCTCAGTATCCCCCACAGGACCTGACATTAGTGGCCTGTGAGAGGAGGTCTGGTTATACTTAGACTGCTGCTGGACCTGGATGAGTAGTAGAAGATGGATGATGGACAGAAGCTCAGCAACCAACTTGACATATCCGCTGTAAATTGGGAAGGCTAACTTGCCTGTAAATGTGTACAGCTGGCTCAGTTTGTGACTAACTCAGAATTAATAACTGTTAAAATATTTGGTTTTTACGTTCATTCAAAAATAATTTTGGTTGTTAAGACTTGTAAGCAGAGTGCATGAGTGTGTGGTGGCTTCAGATAACATCACATTTTTTTTCTTGCTGACTTTTTTGAAAAGTAGATACATGTATCTGACCTAGATTTTCTTCAGTTGACTACAGCCCTTGTCTCCTTTCAAGCCTCCTCTCTCTGCATCACTCCATGTGTCATTTGAAACTTAGTCCCATGGCTGACTGTCCTCGTGCTTTAATTGGTCTGTAGCATATGTCCTCACAGACATGCACACACTTTCTAAATCCCACACAAACATGTACACACAGGTGCAACTGTGCATCTGTCAGACAATTAGAGGGAATACACAAAAAAACCTTTCCGGCATGCCACTCTGGTGGAATTTTGAACTCCATGTGCATGTGTGCCAACTGCTGTTGAAACATAAAAGCCAGGTGTTAATGACATGAGCACAAAAATAGTCATGAAGTGTTGTGTGTGTGTGTGTGTGTGTGTGTGTGTGTGTGGGGGGGGGGGGGGGGGGGGGGGGGGGGGGGGTATTAAAAGTACAATTTCACTTGTTTGCATTCTGGACATGCTCTGTGTTTTTTAAAAGCTCATGTTGGCAGAACATCTTTAACGACACACAGTGACCTAATACTCCAGGCAGAAATGCTTAACGCCGTATTTTGTTTTTCACGGGGATATTAAAAACATATGTGCTTCCACTTGTTTTTACTATAAAAAGAGGTTCTGTGACTTCCAGGGGCCGCTGGCAATTTTACTTGTTTGAAAAAGATGAAGCATAAGAAAGAGAAGAGGAGTTTGCATCATTCCTTTAATCTGATTTTTAAGAAGGGGTTGGAGAGAGAGTGGTGGGGGGAGGTGGTGGCGGGGGTAAGACAACAGCGAAGAGAGAAAATAACAGAGGGAAGAAAAGACAAGACAAAACAAGGAATAACAAAGGGAGAAAAACACTTAACAGTTCTAAACTGCTCCTGGAGGAAGAGCCAAATGTATGAGTATCCATCCTCAGACAGGACCCACACTGAGTGCAAACACACTAATAACACAACAGGCACGCGTGCCCTCCCTCCATCTGCTAAACTGAAGTGATTCTTCCTCACACTGACTTGCAGATATTTAGCTTTTATTAAACTGTGACACTGTTGGAATAAAGCTGTTGTTCACTACAATATTCCAAAACACACCCTCCTTTCCCTCCTCTTTATCACTTCACCCTCCTCCCTCACTTCAGCGGTGGCCTCCTGAGGAGCAGCATATTGATTGTACTTGTGAACTCCAAAGTTAAGAAACAGATGGGTCTCAAAGAGGACAATGACAGGCGTCAGCAGTGAAGGTGATCAAAGCAACAGATGCGACAGTCAGAGGGCAGGCAAACATGACGCCACTCTTTGCTGTGACTTTCTATGTTGTCACTAACAGCAGCCAGCAGCATGCACATTGATACACTTCACAAGATATTGACTGCACCTAACATTTTTTTTATAGAATTCAAGTGCACAAAATTTTTGATTGTGACTTGTGTAAAGGTATAGTGTTTAACACCTGTATTAAACTGTCTAAAAACATCTATATACTCTCATTTTGGACTCATCTCTGTGCTTGTCCTGCTAGACCTCACTGCAGTGTTTGATACTGTTGGCCATCATATTTTATTAGAGATTGGAGCATGCCATAGGTATTAACGGTACTGCGCTGCACTGGTTTGAATCGTATTTATCTAATAGACTCCAATTTGTTCATGTAAATGGGGAGTCTTCTCCACACACTAAGGATAATTACGGAGTTCCACAGGGTTCTGTGCTAGGCCCAATTTTATTTACATTATACTTGCTTCCCTTAGGCAGTATTATCAGAAAGCATTGAATACAGTTTCATTACTATGCAGATGACACCCAGCTTTACCTATCCATGAAGCCAGATCACACATCAGTTAAACTGCAGAAATGTCTTAAAGAAACAACGACCTGGATGACTCAGTACTGTACTCAGTCCTGCAAACCCTAGAAACATGGTGTCTAACCAGATACTTACTTTGGATGGCATTACCTTGGCATCCAGTATCACTGTGAAGAATGTCAGACTCACTTTTGACCAGGATATATCCTTCAATGCACATATGTAATAAAAGCATTTATTACATCTGGCCTGGACTATTGTAATTCACTGTTATCAAGCTGTCCTAAAAGCTCCCTGAAAAGCCTTCATCTGATCCAAAATGCCAGCATGAGAGTATTGACAGGGAGGAAACAGAGCATATGTCTCCCATATTGGCTTCTCTTCACTGGCTCCCTGTTAAATCCAGAATTAAATCTAAAATCCTTCTACTTGTGCGCCCAGGTGACTTAGTGGATAAAGCTGGCAACCACATACAGTACATGTGCCTCGTTGCGGTGTGGGTGGTGCAGGTTTGAGTCGCGGCCTGTCGCCAATTTGCCCGCGTGTCTTCCTTCGTATCTTTCCCCCATTTCCTGTCTCTCCTCTACTGCAAGTAAAGCCACTGTGGCCAAAAAATTAGAAAAAAAAATCCTTCTCCTCACATACAAGGTACCGTATGACCCCAACAGAGCACTTCGCTCTCAGACTGCTGGCTTACTTGTGGTTCGTAGGACACTTAGAGTAGAATGGGAGGCAGAGCCTTCAGCTTTCAGGCCCCTCTTCTGTGGAACCAGCTCCAGTGTGGATTTGGGAGACAGACACCCTCTCTATTTTTAAGATTAGGCTTAAAGCTTTTTGATCAAGCTTATAGTTAGGGCTGGATCAGGAGACCCTGAACCATCACTTAGTTACGCTGCTATAGGCCTAGCTGGTGATTCATCATATCTAATTATTCAGCTGCAGCCTGACAGACAAACTGCAGGAGACAGAAAGTGAAGATAAAAATGTGGAGAAACAGCTCAGACTGAGTTTACCTCCATGTTAGAGACTGAGACAGCAGCAGACCGCGGGGGTGGAGCTGCCCTCATATAAGTTTTTTATTAAATATTTGCTACAGCTGATGACAGTTCAGCTTGTAACCATTCCTTTGTTTAAATAATTATTTAGTAGAAATTTAATTTTTTGACTGCATAGCAACTGAAAATTTTTATTTATTTATTTTTAATGGAGAATTTCATTATTTCTGCCATTACTGGATAAAAATGAGTAACAAGATTTAGAGAAAAACTGCTTTAATGTTCCCAGTTTAAGCATTTCTAATCGGATCTAAGATCAGCTTCACTGATAGATGATGGCTCTCTGGCAGCCACAGCAGTTTCACTGAGTTACTGTTAAAGGTCAGAGGTCAGCCATAGTTTCAAATTTAGCTGGAAACATTCAGGGAAGCTTTCCAAGTCTGTAATGAATGTAAAGTTTCACCAATAAAGGCAAACATGTTATAATGAATGTCTCAGTTTTATAGGTTTTAAATATTTCAGTACAGTTTTGGGAAGATGAAACATTTTAATTGAAGAATGCAGATCGTGTCGGGAAAATGAATCCATTATGAACAGAACCGGACTGAATGAGCTGGGAAATGACTGGAGCCTGAGCTGGATCTGGACCTTATCCTGTCTGAATCTGTGATCCTGATCTGTTTGGATCCTCCTGCTGTGCAGGTGACCTCGGACACGGTTTGCTGAACCATTATAGAGCCTATGATCAACAATTTAGGTGATTTTCAGTGGAAAATCCACTGAAAATTACTATTTAAAAGATTTATATTCTGAATTTCAGACATCATCCATCCATCCATTCGCTTCCGCTCATCCTGTTCAGGGTAATTTCAGACATAACTTTCAAAATGTCACTTTAAATCCGTTTAGTTCAGTTTTCAAGTCTTAAAATCATTTCAGCCTCATCTTCACTCAAACATTCACATCATTTTTCCATCAGTGACCTTATACAACACAACACATGATTGATCATTGATCAGTGTGTATTTAGTGTAGATACAGTGTGTGTATTATAAATTATTATAAATCCATGACATCATCGCTGTCTCTGTCCTTACAGCCTGTTGACGAGTGAACGACTGTAAAAGCTTCATGTTACTATAAAAATAACAAACTAACGTCTAACTGGGATTTCAGTGCTCGTAGAAACATAAACGCCCGCAGATGAATTTCCTCCTCTGACGCTCCGACAGCAATTTTATGAATGAGGAAATGAATCAGAGTGTCAGACAGGTGGTTCAGGTGCAGCAGGAGGGGCGGAGTCAGAGAGACAGTTTGTTGGTTAAAACCTGCCAGCGAGCAGGTTAGGTTCACCATGGTAACTGCCTCAGAGCCAGAGTTAGCTCTGTTCCTGGAACAGTTGACCTCATTTTAGAGATTTTAGCTAAACCTGCTCCCTGGAATAGGGCCCTTGTCTTGTTAGTTAGCTTCTGTTCGCCTGTGTCCTGTTTTCCCCAGCTGTGTCCTTTCTCCCTAATTACCTCTTTAATTTCTGTGAGTATTTAAGCCCTCAGTTTTCTTCACCTCCTTTGTTGTGTCCTTAGCTATAGCTTACCTCCTGCTGTGCACACTCTGTTCGTTGTGAGTTTTGTCTTAGAAAAGATGCTTCTGGCTTCATGCTGACTCAGTTTAAATTAGTTTGTTTACCCTCATGTGCACCAACCAGTAAAGCTGAATTTTGCATTTTTGCCTGTCCTCTGAGTGCTGCGTTTGGATCTTGTTTTGCTCTGCACACAGCCTTAACTGTGACAGTGATTTGATGATGGTGGTGAGTTGAATTCTTACTGTTGTAATGTGGTTGTGTAGCTTAGACATGCTGAAGTCAGGGAAAGTGCTGGGAAAGTGGACACATCCCAAACATTCAACATCAGCGTGACAAGAGAGTAAACAATGGGTCATTCATTGGAGAATGTGGAATAGAGCAAGGCACACTTCATAAAGAGGTCCTTACTGTTACGTATTCCACACCTGGGACATACAATAGTGATGAAATGTAAATTTCACATTATTACACATTTGGATAATATCCTGCTTTAAGAGCAGCTGGACTTCTTTTTCCCACAGAAATGAGGAATTGATGGGAATTTCCTTGAAAGAAATGGATAAGGCAAAAATCCAAAGTACAGTATTTACTACCAGAACAATTTCAAGTATGTAACAGTGTCATTTAAACCATAAGAAACTGTTTTGAGAAAAAAGACATATGAATGTAAAAATCACTGTCAACAACATAATCTCACAAACTCCCTCACAAAATGGTGCGACCAGTTTTTAATTTATTCATCTATTTTTGCCTCGGAGAGATGAAGAAGGAAGTGATACCCAGGGAAGTAACCAATTTGGAAATTTAAAGCTTTATCAAAGCAGTACTCAAACAGTTTCATATGCATCCTTTGTCCATGTCATGGTTTCAAGTCTGGAGATCTCTCCTTTGTCACTTTTCTGGTTGTGTTTCTACTTTCAGACAGAAAATGTCAGTGAAAGGATGATGGAAGGTCATCCTTTCTTCTGTCTCATGTGGCTATACAGGACCAATACATGCTGACAGGAAAAAAGGCTATCATAAAGTATGGGTACTTAATAATGAAATAGCTGTCATAAAATATTTGCCATGGAGCCTTTTAGCTACAATAAATTCAAGTATTTCCTTTCTATCTATTAGTGCCGTCACCTTGCGTGCACTGGTGAGGCTGATCCTAATACTCAGCCAATAACGTGAGGAACTGAGGCTCTGCGGTTTACATAACCACCAGATGTGCAAGCAGTGCTTTATAAATATTAACTACATTTTTTTACTCATATTTGTTTTTGTGAACTAAGGAAACCCACATTTTGTAAATATACAGTGGACCATAAATACAGTTCTGCATTGTGCAAAGATTACTGCAGCAGTGTTTAGGATGTGTGTGTGTACAGTGTTCTCCCTTTTATTGTAAAGCATTTTCTGTAATTATTGAATGCTGTTCTTTTGTTTTTCAGGTGGATGCAGACTTCCTTGTGTTTGTGTTGTCACCTGACTTCAGTGTGAAAGACTCAGTCAGATGACAGTGAGAGATGCATCTATGGTTTTTTTTTTTTTGAAGTTTCCTTACAGAAGCTGGAAGATGGAGGACCATCCCACAGAGCAGGAATGATATTTAGAATTTGTATTAAACATATTCTGGTAACAGCCCTGCGGCAGACTTGCAAGCTGGGAGAGGCTCCTCTGAGAGTTGGAAAATTGAAAATTAAATTGATAAGATGCACCCAGAAATCAACTGGTGACTATGGCCTGAAAAATAAAAACAAAATATCAAACTTGGAAGAAGATTAAAGTACTTCATTTAAAAAGGGATTTTTATTTCTAACATCTGTTTGCAAATATGGAAATTACAATCACAGCCAAAATTTTTAGCAGTGGCACAGTTTTTTGTTTTATACATTTTGCTGCTTCAGTTACTATTTATTTTTACACAGTATAGTGAAGAATCATAAGAGTCAGTTGTAAGAGTTTAATAAGTAATTTAATAATAATTTAATAAGTTTCAAAGACTTTAATTGTCAAGTAAATTTAATCTTGGGAATAGTTCCACTGCCTGAGCCTCTGGATATGACGTTATATTTGTACGTAGTGTATTATAAAATGTTGCATGTTTTCGTAGACAAATAGTTTACAATGAATTATAATAACTGGAGAAATTCTTGTCAACAATAACCATTAAAATCATGCATTATGAGTAAAATTAATTGATCTGTATTTTTGATATGAATGTGCGCTTTTACTCAATGTTTCTTTGCTGTAACAATTAAATATTTTCACCTCACTGTGAAAATATCCTTAAATGTCCTCAACAGTAACAAGTACGCTGCACACAGAAAAAAAAAGAGTAATTTACATCAAAGTAGTAAGTGACTTTTATCATACTGATAATCACCTCACCTCTCAGGAGTTTGATTTCCTTCTGTTCTGAGTTGGTGCTTCTCACTTGCACAAAAGCCTTTAGGTCTGCCTTCAGCTTGGGAAGGAATGTCATGTGGACAGTGAAAAGACCTTCTGTAAAAGACAGAAATACGTTACTATGGTCAGGTGAAAACATTAGTATACAAATTATGAAATGCCTTTCATATTGAAATCTCTTCCACTGATTTTTTTTTTCCATTAATCTTTAAATTAAATTTGAAATATTCTCTAAATTAACAGTTTAATTTTGGTAGTTTCATTTTAATGGAAAAAGGCAAATTATCAACAAAAAAAGCCAGAAATGAAAAAAATTGCTGCCAGAAAAGTTCCACAGAAGAGGGGCCTGAAAGCTGAAGGCTCTGCCTCCCATTCTACTCTTAAGTATCCGAGGAACCACAAGTAAGCCAGCAGTCTGAGAGCGAAGTGCTCTGTTGGGTGATATGAGGTCTTCAAGCTAAGATGCGACCTGATTTTTCAAGCCCTTGTATGAGAGGGAAACAATTTTAAATTTGGTTATAGTAACCAAATAATAACTATAATAACCTTATAATAATGAATTGCAACAGTCCAGTCTAGAAATAATAAATGCATCAACTAGTTTTTCAGCATCACTCCAAGACAGGATATTTCTAATTTTAGAGAAAGTGCACAAATGCAAGAAAGCAATCCTATATATTTGTTTAATATGTCAATTGAAGGACATATCCTGGTCAACAGTGAGTGCGAAAATCTGCAGTGCCACTGAAGGCCAAAGTAATGCCATCCAGACAAAATATCTGGTTAAGACATTCCTGCAATTTAACTAATTGTTTTGTGTCATCTGGCTTCATGGATAGAAAAAGGTGGGTATCATCTACACAGCATTGAAAATGTATGCTATGCTTTTTAATAATTCTGATTAAGGGAAGCATGTTTAATGTAAATAGAATTGGTCCTAGGACAGAACCCTGTGGAACTCCATAAATAACGTTCATGTGTGAAGAAGAGTCCCCATTTACATGAACAAATTTGAATCTCTTAGATAAATATGATTAAAACCTCTGCAGCGCAGTACCTACGACATGCTTTAATGTCTGTAATAAAATATTATGGTCAGTAGTATTGAACTCCATACTGAGGTCCAACAGGACAAGAACAGAGATGAGTCCACTGTCAGAGGCTCTAAGAAGATCATTTGTAACCTTCACTGATGCTGTTTCTGTACTGTGATGAATTCTGAATCCTGACTGAAACTCTTCAAATAAACCGTTCCTCTGCAGATGATCAGTTAGCTGTTTTACAACTACTCTTTCAAGTAGTGTTACATAGCCTGTTAATAGAGTTGATTGATCATATTTAATGGTTGGACTTCTTTGAACAGTCTTGTAGGAATGGGATCTAAGAGTCACATTGATGGTTTGGAGGAAGTAACTATTGAAGTTAACACAGAAAGATCAACTGGAGAGAGTTAAATATCAGTAATATACTGATATTATAATATACTGAATTTGGGGTTTTCATTAGTTGTCAGTTATAATCATCAAAATTAAAAGAAACAAACATTTGAAATATATCAGTCTGTGTAAGATGAATGAATATAATATACAAGTTTCACTTTTTGAATGGAATTACTGAAATAAATCAACTTTTTCATGATATTCTAATTATATGACCAGCGCCTGTATAAATCAATTGTTTAATTTTAGAATATCAAATTTAATGAAAGCAGTGTTGTGCAGGGTGCGATTGTTCGCTCTACATTCAACCTTCCCCTTTTATCTGGGCCACTGTTGCCAAAGTTTGTGTAAGAAACCTCGCTGTAGGCCATCTCAAAAGTCACTAAAGGCTGAAGCGAGGTCCGGGGGGTTGGGTCCCCTCGTTGTTGAAGCGAGGTCCAGGTGATGCTAAAGCATAGGAAGAGACACAGTATGTACACAAAACACGGTGACAGCAGAGGACTTCAGGTTTCTGTCCTATCTCCAAAACTCTCCAAAAGTCATGGACGTCACTGGGAAAAGTCGCTAAATTTGTTGCGAGTCGCTTTTTGTGACAAAGGTCACTGGGGGGGGGTTCTGAAAAATGGCTAAATCTAGCAACAAAGTTGCTAAGTTGGCAACACTGGATTACGCTACACAAAACCCCAGTGTGAACTGTAACAGGAACAAGAAGTGATACAATACTGCAGTGAGGGCGACCAGGGAAATCGTTTTGACTATTTGTCTCTCACTCATCTGTCTGGGCAGATGGAGTTGAGGATCAAGCCACCAACTCAGTATAATGGTGAGTACAGTGTCATGACTGATGGAGCTGATGATCTGAGTTAAAAACAAACACATTTGTAATAATAATAAAGAACATTGCACGTCAACACAGTTTAAAAATTAATGGCCAGTATCTCTAGTGTGCTTTACACATGTGTGAACTGTTGACTGTCAGACACACACACAGTATATCACTCCATAGCATCATGTCTGCCCTTGCTTCACATCTTATCAAGTGTATCTGAAAACACACAAAAACAGAACAAGGGCCTTGAAAGCTGAAACAGTTCCCTTCAGTTTTGTCAGTGTGTTTCCTCAGTTTCCTGTCTGTGAACCGACTCCCCGTGAAGCGCTCTCACCCATTGTAAATGAGCAGAATAAAGCAGGCTAATCAGGACTGTGAGGCGATGACCCATTAATCCACAAAAACTTTAAAAAAAACAATAAATGATGAAAACCTTTCACTACATCTTGCATACTTGACCTCCTCTCTTTTATCTTGTCTCCTGGTTTCATTTTACCACACTTCCATCCATCCTTTCATCTTTCACTCCATCTGTTGCTGCTAGGAGAAGGAGCATGCCTAAGGAGATTTTATCCAAAATCTACAATCACCTCAGCACCCAGTGGGTGCCAGCATGTCTGTGTGTGTGTGTGCGCCTGCTTTTTTTGTGGTATTAAGAATCCATTTTTCTATTTCATCTTCATTTTTCATCACAGGGTTTGCTCAGTAGTCAGCCTGCAGCCTGATAAGGCTCTGATAAGCTCAGTAGAGAAATCACATAATAGATCAGAATTTTTTTGGCTGGTTTGCAGGTAATTACCAGATCTTACCTTTTAATTCTGCTGGCAGTTCCTGTGATCTGTGGAAATGAGGAGGAATGTAGCGTGAACCTGTTTTAATTGGTTTTTAGATGACTTTCACATGAACTGTGAAATTGTGGTAATCAACAACAAGCACAGTATCTAGACGGCATTCAGCCAGTGCAGCACTGCTCATTCTTTTAAATCTAAGACAAGTCCTTCATGTTTGCCTGAGGAGCATGAGTTCATGCACGTAATTTAATAATTTCTGTATCTCCATACCAGCACTGAACCTATTAAAACTGTTGACCACTGACAGTTTTTCACTGATATTGATAAAACAAATACTGAAGACTTCCATTTTGAGTAGTTTATATTTCTACTACTCTCAGAGAGAAATGTTTCACTTTTTACCATTCCCCTTTAGTCAGGAGGACTGCAGCCTCCTTGACTGCCTGCTGGTTTGAGCAGGGAGTCAAGGAATGACTATCTCTGAACTGAGGAGGGAGTCTAAGAGTGCATCTCACTTTCTTAGAATGCTGTGATTGCAGCTTTGTTTTTGATGGTCATGGCAATTTGCATATGAACAATCATGAAAATGATCTTGTGGCTCATTGTTAGTCACTGGTACTAGATTTGATCATTATGCAATTGTGTTGTTTATAAGGTTGGGAAATCTGCAGTCAGCTGAGACCGGGGAAGTCACTTGTGTGAGTGATGAAATGTTTCTCCCACTGAAAATGTTGTGCCCAGATAAACTGAATCAACTTTCTAGAATACACAAGTACTTGAGAGTCAGCAAAGAAATGTCTGGATGCTCATTTTTGTGGCATGTGTGCTTTGTATGCTAGTTGCATTTGCCCTACTTTACATTATTGTACTCGTACTTTTATTCTAACAGGAACATAGAATATGCGTATTTGTCCTACCACTGGTTTGGATATAATGCTGCTAGAGTCAACACACACAGAACCCTCAACACTGATTCACGGATGATCAAGTACAGGAAATGTATGAAAGGAACATATGAAAGGGGCTCTGCTTATTTATTGTTAAAATATGAGTGGGGCATAATGATTCTCAAAACACAGTTTGCTGATTTCGATTAGTGACAAACTTGTTGGTTTGAACTACTGACTTGCAATGAGCTTTCTTGATTCTGGCTTGGCCTTTTTAGGCTAATTTGCAGACTTGATTTGGGACTGCTGGTAGTTACATCATCAACAGAAAATTGAAGCTCACAACAAGACAAACCTTCAGGTCGCAGCTGTGGACAGTGCAGCCTGGTGCTGATGGACTTCTTGGTCATCACTTGACTTTTGACAGTGTGTTGTCAAGTCACTAGTCAATAGGACTGCATAAAGCATTGCATAAAAAATGCATTTCACTTCATACTCTTTTCAGGTACCATGTTTAGAAATTTTACAGCATCTGTAGTAATAAAATGAGGATAATTGGAGTATTATTTAAATGCCATTTCATGTTAGCAGGCTGAACTCCCAACAAGACATGTTGGCAAAGAACACAGTGCTACTATACATGTTATGTTATTGTGTTATGTGAATTAGACAGGTCAATGGCAACAGGACCACAGCGACTGAAAGCACCGTCTGCACACTGAGATCTGATTCTGGGAACAGTTCAAAGATCTGACGCTGAGCAAATCAGAGGTGTACTGAGACCAAACCAGAGAGTTTTAGGAACTAACAGAAGGATTTTTAAGGTAATTCTGTGTTGAATTGGGAACCAGTGGCATGATTTCAATACTGGGGTATTAGTCACTTCAATCCAAGGACTAATATGTTTAAATTTACATGTACTTGTAAGGACTTTGGCTGCTGCATTCTGATCAAGTTGGAGTCAAACTACTGATGATTTGGATAATCTTGCAAAGACAGCATTACAGTAGTTTAAGCTGCTTGATGTGAATGCATGGACCAATATTTCAGTCAGTTTGAGAAATCAGTTCTGGTAACCTTATTAATATGATTATCAAACCTGAGATCCGAAATAATGCCAAGTTTCCTCACTCACTGTCTTTTAGAGAAAGGGGTGTTAAATATGAAAAAAAAATTCTGTCTCAGACTTTTTGGATCAGCAACAAATATTTTTCTCTCGTCTCTGTTCAGTTCAAAACAGTTTTGAGAAATCCAACAGTTAATGCCATCAATGCAGCTCAATAGTTTGTCAACAGGGGAAAAAATGCTGAATATAATATTACACAAAAACTGGACCAAAAATTATTGGAACAGGTCTTATGGAGTGATGAATCCAAATTTAAAATTTTTGGTTCAAATCATCACAATGTACAGAGAAGGTCAGAAGAAAGAGGTACAACAATGAGTGTCTACAGCTGTCTGTAAAACATGGCAGAGGCTCTGCTGCGATTCAGCCAGTGGTGTTGGGCCAAAGCCAGCGTGATCCTAGTGCTGGTACCAAGCCTGGATAAATGGGGAGGCTTGTGTCAGGAAGGGTGTCTGGCATAAAATCTTTGCCAAATCAAACATGTGGATTATCAAGGATGAGATGCCAGGAATGAGGAAAAGCAGAAGACCACTGATTACTTCAGGGATCGGCTCTGAGCCCCTTTGCAGTGATGATGAACAGGTTGACAGATGAAGTCAGGCAGGAGATGCCATGTCCTAGGATATTTGCAGACAACATTGTGATCTGTAATGAGAGAAGGGAGAAAGAAGAGGAGAGGATATGGAGAGGTGGAGGTATGCTCTGGAGAAAAGAGGAATGACAATCAGTAGAAGCAAGACAGAATACATGTGTGTGAATGAGAGGGAGACAGGTGTAATAGTGAAGATGCAAGGAGTAGAGCTAGTGAAAATAGATGAGTTTAAATACATCCAAAGCAATGGGCAGTGCACAAAAGATGTGAAGAAGAGGGTGTGTGAGGGGTGGAGGGGGTGAGGAAGAGTATCAACATAATTTGTGACAGAAGGATAACAGCAAGAGTGAATGAGGTTTACAAGATGGGAGTGAGACCTGCTATGATGTATGGTTTGGAGACGGTGACACTGACAAAAAGACAAGAGGCCGGACAGGAGTGACCACAATGGACAGGATTAGGAATGAGCTCATCAGAGGAACAGGTCAGGCTGAACGATTTGGAGACAAAGTTAGAGAGGCGAGGCGAGGAAGATGGAGCTGCCAGGCAGGAGGGAAAGAGGAAGACCACAGAGAAGTTTCAGAGAGCTAAGTGCATTTTGAAGTATCTGATTTTGAAACCTAATACTGTACTGCAATAATTGTATTTGTAAGAAGTTATACTGATGCTGAGTATCCTTAAGCATAACCCTTCACTCGCGTTGTATGTATTCTGCCTATTTACATTTTGCAATTGTTGACCGACCTTTCCAAAACATTTACCAGTAAAATTGTCAGATACAGATTTTGTAACGTCTTTCTCACTGGTGGAGGAACACGATAGAGGAAAACTAGTTCCTCAGAACCACAAAATACAGAGAATTTTTCCATCTCAGACTAATGCAGCACACCCTCACTGGGAACATTTCCCTCACTGTGCATTTACACAGAGCCAACCACTGAGCATCCCCATGAAATCTGCTCCTCAGTGTGAGCCGGGTGTTTTGTCAATATCAGATGATTGGGGGGCCCTAGGCTTGGCATCATAGCAGCCATCACTGCTATCTCTGGCACAGTTTTTATTGAATTTTTTTTTTTTACCCTGAGAGAGAGAGGAGTGGGGGTAGTGGGGGGCTGACTGTGTGGGTGTTAGATGCCCTCCATCTTTCTCTGTCAGCATGCCTTCTCCTCTGTATCTAATCCTGCCAGAACACCAGCTGCACGCAGAATGGCATCTCCTAAGGCACAAAACACTTCTCTCAGATCCGCCCCTCAACCCTACTACCACACACCCACCCATCAACTCGACCTGTTCTCTAGTGGGTACCTCCATGGCCAGGATGTGGTCAGCAAAGCCAAGTTCACGTGGCTGGAAAGACTGCAGTGACAGCAGTGTTTTTATCATCATCTTCAGGGACTCTGGTTTTATCTGCTCTGCTTCACCAAGCCAACACCAACTGCAGCTTTGGCAGGCTCACAGTCAAACAGGCTGATTGACTGATTGACAAGACAAATTGCAAGAGGCTCAGAGTACATGTGTATTCAGACTGTTCAAAAAAATACTTTGAAAACACATCAGATCTCAATGGGGAAAAATCTTGCTGGATATCTATACTCATATAGACTGGGTAATGTGTTAGAATTGAAAGGATGCCACATCGTTTGATGGAAATGAAAATTATCAAACCTATAGAGGGCTGAATTCAAAGACACCCCAAAAATCAAAGTGAAGACATGATGTAGAAGCTAGTCCATTTTGCTGAAATTTCACTGCAGCAATTCAAATTGGTGTTTTTGATCTCCTCCCAGATCTGGACCAGTGCATCACTGAGCTCCTGGACAGTCTGAGGTGTCAGATGGACCAAAGCATAACAGAATAATAGAACAATGGAACATCTCAAAGATGTTCTATTGGATTTAGATCAGGAAAGCATGGGGGGCAGTCAGTGGTATCAAGTCAATTAAACCTCTGGAATATTGATCTGGTCAGTTAAGTCCCAGAGGGAGTTGTTAATCACTTTCAGCTGATTTGATGTTAATGAAATTAACCACAGGTGCAACTATGAGACAACCCAATGTTCTTTGTTTTTGATCTTTCAAGTTCTGTTAATTATTAAATAATCTGCTGTTTGCTTCTTAAGTTTGTTTTTCATGCATTACTCCAGAGCTTTTTTTTTCTATCTTTGTTGTTTATATAATCCTGCATTTTGAGTTCTATTACTTTTGCTATTTAGCCTTCGTTTTTTTTGTTTGTTTGTTTTTTGTTTTTGTTTTTGTTTTATTGTTAGTGTTATTGTTAGTATTGTATTCCCTCTTTCAGGTTTCCCGTGTTTAGTTCAGTCTCTGTCACCCTGTTAGTGTTCCCTGTTTCATTACTTCCTGTATTATTTTGATAGGTATGTCTTCCTGTGCCTTGTATTCACTTTTACTTTTATTTATCTCATTTAATTAGTTTCAAAAACTGGAGATGCAACCTGTCCTGCGAGGAAAAAAGAAAATGAAAACGTTAAGACAACTCGCAGAGGAAAGAAAACCCCCATAAACAAGAACAAGAACAACTCCCTCTGATAACCTATTGATAACAACTGACAAATTATACCCTCCACAATGGGAATAACACGACACCATGCCTATCTTTTCCACACATCCACTCTGCTCTGCTCCAATTGGCTTTGAAAATCCCTCGCCTGTTGGCTCATCTCCATCTCATTATACGGCTGTAACACCCCACCCACAAGTATAAACACCACATCAGGGCAGGTAACCAACAAGTATCTACACTCTAGAGAGGGCACTGGCCGCAACACTGTCACTACTGCTTTATTTCAAGGTTGTAGTTTTGGGTAATCAGTGCTCATCTCATTAGACGTTGATTACTGTTATACATGCATGACAGGAACACGAGGGGATTATGATCAGTATATACTACTACAGGCTAGAAGTGGATCCCACACATACTTCAAATTGCTGTAGTGCAAGTAGCAGGGCTAAGGTTTCCTTTTCAGTGGTTGAATACCTTATTTGGTGTTTCCAGGAGAAGCAACAGACAGGATGGCAGATTCCTCGAGCATCATCCTGCAAGAGCACTGATCCAGCTCCCAGATTACTGGCATCCAACTCGATTTTATAAGGTTTGGTAAAGTCTGGAGTGGCAAGGACAGGAGAACTGGAAAGAAGAGCGTTGATGCACTCCAAAGCTCGCTGGCTGTTGTCATTCCATAGAAATGGTTGTTTTGGGCAGCACAGATTGGCGAGAGGAGCAACAACCTGCGAGAATTTTTTTACATGAGCATCTGTAATAGCCGGCTATGCCCAGGAACCTACGCAGCTCACGTGTAGTGTTCGGCACTGGGAAGGCGATAACAGCAGAAACTTTGGCATTGAGGGGATGGACATGACCCCGTCCAACCTCCTTACCCAGGTAAATCAGGGTAGCCTTGCCAAGCTCACATTTTGCCAGGTGGAGCATCAGGGATGCAGCAGGCGTTTGAAAATCACCTTCACACTGGTGATGTGTTGAGCCCAGCTGGATGAATAGACAACCACATCATCCAAATAAACATTACAATTAGTGCAACCAGACAACACAATGCTCATTAACCTTTGGAAGGCATTCTTCATGCCAAACACCATGACCGTATACTGTAAGAAGTGACTGGGAGTCACAAAGGCTGAGATTTCGGATGCTTTCTGTGTCAGAGGGAGCCCTTAAAAAGGTCCTGCAGGAATGTCTTAAAGATATTAAGGCCTGGATGACCTCTAATTTCCTGCTTCTAAATTCAGATAAAACTGAAATTCTTGAACTCGGCCCCACAAATCTTAGAAACACGGTGTCAAACCAGATACTTACTCTGGATGGCATTACTTTGGCCTCCAGTAACACTGTGAGAAAACTTGGAGTCATTTTTGACCAGGATTTGTCCTTCAATGCACATATTAAACAAATATGTAGGACCGCTTTTTTGCATTTGTGCAATATTTCTAAAATTAGAAACATCCTTTCTCAGACTGATGCTGAAAAGCTAATTCATGCATTTATTACTTCTAGGGTGGACTATTGTAATTTGTTATTATCAGGCTGTCCTAAAAGCTCCCTGAAAAGCCTTCAGCTGATCCAAAATGCTGCAGCTAGAGTACTGACAGGGACTAGAAAGAGAGAGCAGATTTCTCCCATATTGGCTTCTCTTCATTGGCTCCCTGTTAAATCTAGAATAGAATTTAAAATCCTTCTCCTCACATACAAGGTCTTGAATAATCAGGCCCCATCTTATCTCAAAGACCTCATAGTCCCATATCACCCAAATAGAGCACTTTACTCTCAGACTGCTGGCTTACTTGTGCTTCCTAGGATAATTGAAAATAGAATGGGAGGCAGAGCCTTCAGCTTTCAGGCGCCTCTTCTGTGAAACCAGCTCCCAGTTTGGATTCAGGAGACAGACACCCTCTCTATTTTTAAGATTAGGCTTAAAACTTTCCTTTATGATAAAGCTTATAGTTAGGGCTGGATCAGGTGACCCTGAACCATCCCTTAGTTATGCTGCTATAGGCCTAGGCTGCTGGGGGGGTTCCCATAATGCACTGTTTCTTTTCATTCACCTTATTTACTTTGTTTATACTCCACTCTGCATTTAATCATTAAATGTTATTAATCTCTGGCTCTCTTCCACAGCATGTCTTTTCTCTCCCCTCAGCCCAACCGGTCACAGCAGATGACTGCCCCTCCCTGAGCCTGGTTCTGCTGGAGGTTTCTTCCTGTTAAAAGGGAGTTTTTCCTTCCCACTGTCGCCAAGTGCTGCTCATAGGGGGTCGTTTTGACTTTTGGGTTTTCTCTGTATTATTGTATTACCCACAATACAAAGTGCCTTGAGGCGACTGTTTGTTGGGATTTGGCGCTATATAAATAAAATTGAATTGAATATCATGTTCCAGTACTGTAGTATGGGATGGTACATCCTCAAAGAGAAGGTGATAGGACCAAATAAGTTCTGTCACATCAGAGTTTTGCTCTGTTCTCAAATGAGACAAATGTGACCTTAAATCGGATAGCACCTTGGAGTTTAGTAATCGAGCTCTCCCTCGGCTCGCATTACATAACTTCAGTATAGTTTGCAGTATTTTCCCAGTGTCATTTCTTATTATTAAACATAATTTATGGACATCTAAGGTTTGATTTCTTTCCATGTGTAGACTGGATGGGTTGTTACTGGCATCTGGTGAGAATTTCATGTCAATAGCACCTTTAAAAATATATTTACTTAGAACACTGGTGTCGTGTTCAATACTTATTTTACCTGCTATGTCATGGTGACTGTGGCAGGACATCAGATATTCTATAATACCTACCTCAAGATGATATTTAGCTTAAGTGGCACAGTAGGTTTCTGAAAGCTGTTCTCACTGAGCTGTGTTGTCTTGTCATGTCTGATAACTTGTTACAACAGCAGTTGTTTGTTTTTTTGTTTTTTTATCCAAATAGCTTATTAAGCATGGCCTCTAAATAAGATTTGGTGAACAGTTTAGCACAGCTCAATCAGTCAGTTTTCCCAATGATTTTGTACTATGCCACACTCACAAGATGCCTGGACAATGAATTATTACTTATTTTGTATTTTCCCTTTTACATGTAAACCTCTTTTTATACACAGCAGATATTAGTACTGCTACCTACCTGGGATTTACTTTTAGTGGATCAATGAAAGAAACAAGGGAAAAGGGACATCACTTTTCAGTGGCATATGGTTTGAACAAACAGATGAAATCCCACCTGAATGCTTCATGGATAACTGTCTGATCCATCAAAGACCCATCAAATGAATCAGTGTAAATGGGGTCTTGCATGGTGACAGCTGTTAGAGGTGCATAGTGAAGGCTTTAGATGACCATGCTGTGCCATGCATGGTGGTGCATTATCACAATGCTACAATAAAAACATGCAGAAAAAGAGAGAAATTATTGGGAAAAACTGCTTTAATATTATTCAGCAAGTAATGCATCTGACAATCATTGTTGCTACTGTAGATTGCTAAATAATCTTAAACTGGTAGCAATTTTGCCTCACAGCAAGAAGACTCCTGGTCCGAATCCCAGATGGGGTACTTCTGTATGGGCTTTGCATGTTCTCCCTGTCCCTGTGTGGGTTTCCTAAGGGTACTCTGGCTTCCTCCCACAACCCAAACACACGTTAAGTTAATTGGTGATTCACAATTGGCCATCGGTGTGAGGGTAAATAAAGTGTTTAAATAAACAACTCAGTGTATTTACAACTACAGAGCAAACTATAGACAATTCATGCCCCTCTTAACTCCGTTCCACCCCCAAAGTCTTCAAGTCACGCTATTTACAACAGTTCTCAGTGACATGAGACTGAAGAGTTCAATTCAGCCAAGTTTTAGTTCCTGGAATTATTGCATCATGAGCATTCTTGCTAAGACATAATGTTTGGTAGCAGAAAATTATCTCCCCATCCAAAACACAAGTGTGGGATATTGCCGGGGTGAACAGCTGTGCAGCTGATCAGTCAGTTTCAAGGTTTGGTGCAGTGAGGGAAGATCTGCAGGAGTTCCCTCTGCAGGAGTTCACTATAAGCACACCATTTCTTTTTGTAGCCTGGGATTATTTGTGTGTGTACATGACATGGCACAAGTGTGTGTGTATGGTGACAAGAGTTTTTCTCATTGCCAAAGGCCACACTCTTAGAGAAAAGGCTAAATTTTAGAAAGCTTTCATTTCAGCCACAAAATTCCTTTTAATCCAATCACTGAAGATGTCCAAGGGATTTAAATGGGATACATATACCATCTTCCATTCATCTCCATGTTCCTGCTGCTCTCTCATAGTTAACAGTTCACACCACAGAAACAAGTTTATATGAGCTACTTACTTACTTACTTACTTAAGGTACTTGGGAGCCAGCTTTGCAGTGAATGACTTTTCTGTATTAGATAGTAGATCACAGCCATACTCTGCTTTTCTTGCAAGTGGAAGTCGCAGTCAGTTTTATCATAATTTTGTTTTTGTCTGTTTTTGTGAGGTAGCATTGTGCAAATTCTGTGAGGTCCTGATGTTTGGAGATGTTTTGTTATATTTGTCATGTTGTTTTGTGGGTGGTGGGCTGAAGTCAGGGTTGCTTAAACTCCATTTTTCACAGGTGGCCTTGAATATGGAGGAAATTAACTGGCTTCCCAGGTTGGAGGTAGTTGGGGACCACCCATTCCCAGAGGCAAGTGAAGCCTGTCTTGCACCTGCTGCTCTCATCAATCTGGTGCTGCCAGTATGTACTACGCAGGTTGACGGAGAAAACCACAGAATTGGCAAGGGAGGAAAGCATTTCTTGAACAGTGGGTAAGCATCCGTGTATGCCACTGCAATGAGCTTTCAATTCAATTTTATTTATATAGCACAACAACAACAGTTGCCTCAAGGCACTTTTGAACTTAAACACAAAAGGAGAGAGTCCCATCTTTTTAGTGGTGAGCACCACAGGTGATCCCCAGCAGATGAGGAGGGTTCAGAGATGTCTGCTGCCAACATTTCCTCCTCTAGCTCCATCACTTTGTTAGATTTGTTTTATGGGCACATCCGAAAAGGCGCTCATTTCAGAACAGCTCCGAACTATAGGTAACTCAAAGTAATGTCATGGTACATAATTTTGATCAATTATTTGTAAATGCAAGCTGTTCTTTTTGCTACAGATGAATGGACTTAGAAAAACTCATGGAAGTCAGAGCAGACAGATTGAAAAATATGCTTATGGGGAGTAATGATATTTCAGTTTTCTGAAGAATGGCTCATGTAATAGGAAAAAAGAAATCAGAACAATGAGCCTAAAGAAAGTAGAGATTAAGAAGCGAGAAAGACAGAGGGAGGGAGCAATTTAGAGACGGAATATTCAGAGCATCTGTTGTTGAAGTTGATGACAATACCTCATTATTGTAGTCATTAGGCAAGCAGAGAATGAAAGAGGAAAAATGCACAGAGCAAGATCAAGATGAAGATTAAAGCAGTGAAGAAAAGGGAAAATGTATGAAACTGCTTTCCAGAACACATTTATAATATTTTCTGCTTCCAGGTGGACTGGTGGGCAGGCTGTGCTTCATCTCCACCTTCAGGTGGAGCCATGTTTGCCAGGCTGGCCTTGCACACCCGTGGCTCGTCTTCTCTTTTGATGGCTGTGTGACTTCGGCTTGGTTGTAATAGAGGCTCTCTGCCAAATTGTCCCCACCTTCATGGTGGCAAATTGGCTTTCCTTGTTATTTCATGTTCTTCATCACTACATGCTAGTAATTCCTGAATCTTGCTCTCCTCCGAGCCCTATGTTCTGTGATTCCCCCACATGTATCTTCAGCTACTCACCCAGGGAAACCTGTGCCTCACTCCCTGAAGGTCTCACATCACGGCCGTATCTTTGGTACACTGTCCACCATCCTGGTCTAGAATATTAAATACCCAGCCAGGAACCAGCTCCTTGGATCACAAGTAAGGGTTGTTCAGTCACACGCTTCAGTTATAGCCTCAACTAGTACTCCTGTTCTTACTAACTCTCGCTCTCCCTTTTTACAGACTGACTGTCAGATAAATGTATATTTACCACTCCATGATTCTGTAATTTCCTTCATTGCTGTTTGAATCTTGTAAATAAACTTACAGTATCATTGTGTGATTTATTGTTCTGTCTGCTCTTGTGTCCAGCTATTTCCAGTAAGCTATGACACATCTGGAGCAGCAGGGTAAAACACACATTAGAAACAAAATAAAGAGGTAATAATAGAGCATGAAAATCTACTGCAGGGTTATAGAAATGTGTGCTGCCAAATATATAGAATGATCTTTAAAGGGGAAGAGCAGTAACCCTGAATTCTCTTCATGGATGCAACGTTCACATCAAAGAGCCGAATTAACTGAATAAAAAATGTCCGTCTCATAATGGTAAGGCATGAAAAATTAATCTTTCCAGAATTTGTCCTTCCTGTGGGAAACGTGAATTTATGTAAAAAAAAAAAAAATGCACAGACATCCAAACACAAGATAGATTCTGACATTAAGAGCAAAACGTCATCCTGCTGGTTGAATTTGACAAAATGTCAAAGGATGAAGTGGAACTGCACAATCGTGTTAAAAATGATAATCATGATTATTTTGTTCAGTGTTGAAATTTGTCACGATAATTCATTGATTTTAGTAACAGCTGTTGTGTGAACAGAACACTGCTTTCACATCTCTACAAATTTTTGTATTAAAAGTGATCCCCATTAACTAGTTATATTCAGTCCAGAAAAAAATGCTACGCCAAAACATAACATAAAATTAAATCAACAGGGCACTGCTGTCACTTTGAATCCTTGCAAACAAATAATATAAAGTCTTTCATTGCAGTCACTGTACTCCAGAGCACTGAGAGCCGTGTCTGTTACCCCAGCTATGGTTTGCATGCAGCGCTTTGGAAGTTACATCTCTGCCTGAGGGGTAACGAGACATAACATGAGGTGTGACTCCGCGCTCCAGCCACTCCTGAGAAAAGGCTAGCAACACAGAATAGCTGAGGATGCTAAGCAGCAGTTTATTTTCTTCAGACGTGTGAGATGCCAAACAACAAACACAAGGTTCTAGTGGTCCCTAATCTTCCCTAACCAAAAACAAAAGGCAAATATCAAACCTAAGCTCCTCGCCAATAAACAAGATGGCTTCTCACTCCTACGTAACTACTGCAGTGTCCAATATATACAGTGGCAGGTATTTGCAATTTTCTATGTACAAAATTATTTACAAAACTCAGGCTTGCAACGAGACTAAGTATACAAATTAGCTACTCACTCACAAATCTCACACAATGCTCAGGATCACTAGCAAAAAGGTTGCTTTTTGGGAGGGTTGGAGGAGACGAGGAGAAGAACGAGGCGGATGTCCATCCAAACATCCAATCCAATGTCAGGCACTTTTTCGACCTGGCCAATCAGCAGTCTTGATCTGTCACAGTCAACACGCACCTATCTTTGGCCAAGTGGAACGGTAAATGGACCGGTTCTTATATAGCGCTTTTCTACTCTACTTGAGCACTCAAAGTGCTTTATACAACATGCCTCATTCATACAATAAATTTTTTCCTATGCCTAAGTGCTTTCTATCTAACATTCACACCCCAATGAACACATCAGAGAAAAACTCAGGATTTGGTTTCGTGCCCAAAAATACTTTGGCATGCAGACTGGAGCAGCCAGGGATCAAACCTCCAATCTTACGCTTAGTACATGACCTGCATTACCTCCTGAACTACAATCAACCCAGCACTTGGTTGGTGATTTCAGTGCATTTTTGTGTGCTGGTGCTGGTACACTGATGCACTGTATGGTTCGCTGTTATGGACATCTGAGCTGATGTTTTAGAATTCATGTTAGCAACCATTGCATTTTTTTTCTTGGCTTCTATGCATTAATTATGCTGCAGTTTGTGGTGTCATTTCAGCTGGTTGAATAAGTTGGCTAGCAACACAACTTGGCCCTAAATCTGAAGCATTTCCAAACAGCAAATGATGATCCACTTCAAGGGACAAACTCCTGCTGTAATACGGTGATACTCGTCCACACCAGCCCAGGAAATTTCAAGAACAGCTGTGACTGGCTCATGCAGGAATGTGGGGAAATGTGAATTTAGGGAGCGTTTAATTTGCTTTTGCTTTGCGTAAATAGTAAAACATGCATTTTAAATGTTGCTCATTCGTGCTCATTTAGTCATGGGAAGCCAAACTCAATTAAAATGTTAAAAATATTAAAATTCTGTGCCCGTTCACATTTTATATATTGATATTTTGATGAATAATTAAACTCCTCCAAAGTGTAAGACCGCTTTGCATTTATGAACCTTGATGAGAAGTCAGAAGTGCTGACTTTATCACAGTTTATCCTGAGGGGAGCACGAAGATGAATCTATGCAAAGGTTCAATGAAAACTTAAGATGTGAAACCCTAGTGGTTGATGACAACTCTCAGTGTTTGTAATTGTAAATTTGAAGTTTAAAAATAGTTTAAAACATTTTTCAAGTTAACAATACTACCAAATGAATGTGAAGAATCAACTGCTGTGACTTTATTTCCAAAATGTTAACGAGATATCAGCTGAAGTTAGAACCAGGGCTGGGCTATACTTTTGTACCACAAGGTGTGCAGTGAGCCAGTGTAGTGTCTAAGATGAGAGGCAGAGGAAGCACCAATGTGGAAGGACGCAGTACAAAATTACTGCAGTACTTGAAATCTGACCCTTATCAACACCAGTACAAAATCCAAATAAAGAAGCCATGGTACACACATAGTACAAGAGCAAAACAGTAGAGTAAACATGAGGAGTTTTCCATCTCTTGAGACTGCTCTTAGAAAATAAAGGAATAAATGATGATGATGCTGAGCTCCCAACATTCTTCAAAACTCATAAGATCAAGCCTTTTCACACTAACTTCTGCCATATAGCAGTGCTAATAAAGGCAGTTCTGTCTAACAATGCTGAAAGTGTTGTATGTAACTAGAGTGTCACAGCTATCTGGGTTAGAGGGTATCTCAGACTTCCATTGATTTTTTTGAAGCATTTAGGGTCACAGAGAGGGTGCTTCAGCCTATCCCAGCCATCGCAGGGGGAGGGAAAGAATAGAACAGCTAAACAGCTTGCCACCATCACATAGACGAACAATCATTTACTCTAGTATACATGGCGACTTTAGAATCAGCAAGTAACACACAACTTTGAATTTCAGGAGGAAACCCACACACATACATGGAAAGATGTAAACTCCAGCTGAACCTTCTTGCTTTGGGTAACGTGCAGCCACGTCATCATATTCATGTGTGAATAATGTTAAAAGCTTTAAGTTGTCAAGTTATGAATGGTAAGATGAAAGAGGCACATGGATGAATGATGTACAAAATGTGTAAGATATTTACAAAAAGTGTAGATATGACTTAAAACCAGTAAAGTCAGTTTCCATGCTGTGCTATAGCAAAGGTTAAGAGTCATACTTATTATGTCACATCATGATATGAGCATGCGTCTGGACTTTCATGTAATTTGTAGTTGCTGAAATAGTTAATTTATCCATCCATCCATCCATCCATCCATCCTCTTCCTCTTATCCTGTTCAGGGTCACGGGGAGCTGGAGCCTATACCAGCTGTCATAGGGCAGGGTACATCCTTTACAGGTCACCAGCCTGTCATTTAATTTGAAATATTTAAATTGACTGATGGAGATTGTCATCTCAGCTTCTTATCCAGTTTGTACCCTGTTACAGTTTTCCAGTATTAGAGAATGGACTACTTTGATTAAAAAAGGGAAACTGATGTGTTACGACACCTGCCCAAAGATTGACAGCGTGAAAGGAAGAGAGCATGAATAAATGTCAAAATAAGAGAGTATATGGAGACAGTGATGTTGATCTCAGTCATCTGTGTGTACCTTCGATTGCTTCTGTAAGCTGCAGATCTGTGTGTTGAAGTGAGCTGTGATAAGATGGCCCACGGCAGCCTGTCTCCACATCCACCCAAACCTGATGGGGAGACAGGATGGGAAAATGGCTGAAATCAATAAGTCAGCTCTCTGGCCCTTACCATAATGGCTCCTGAGGGAGTGATAAGGAGCTTAGTGTTTCCCAATCAAAGTGTTGAAGGAGGAGGGTGTATGTGTGTGAACTAGCATGCTAGATCCACAACCACCCCTCACCTCACCCCCACCCACAAACATCTGTCAATCCACAAAGAACTGGTAAAGACAGGGGAGTCTACAAGTAGGGAAGCATCAGTCCCGATGAATAATAACTGAATAATAAACACAATGAAGTAAAACCAGTAATCAGTTTTGCTGGACAATATTTGGTCAAAGATCCCATAGACGTCGCAGGATGAGTTGTTTCAGCATTCTGATTTCTTCCTTTTTCTTTTCTTGAAAATTCTTGAAAATTTCACTGCATTTTGTCAGTTCCAGAACTTTTAACATTTATTTATATTCCATTATAATAAAAAAAAAATGACATTTGTATTATTTTAAACTCAATAGAGCCAACAAATTAGATTGAAATGAAATCTTTCATTTCAATCGGCACCACTAACGATAAACCAATTCAAATGGTCTTCATGTAAATTTCTTGACTTTAAAGGAATCAAGATGCAGGAAGGTCCATTACCATTGATCGCTGGCATTGCAAAATTCTTTGAGGAAAACCCTGACTATCTTTTGTACTAAATATGTTTTTTTTCCAGATATACGCAACATACTTAATTGATTTATTTCTAAAAAAACAAAAACAAAAAAAAACTGGTGATGAGTCAGGATAACACTACAGCGACATTTTATAAACTCTTCATCAGGTATATTTTTACCGTCTGCAGAACTATTTTGCCCTAATTAAGAGGCCTTGGTCTAAACTTTTATCTAAATCCTTTTGGTCACAGCTGGATTAGTAAAGATATAATACATAATCCAGCAAAATAGCTTTTCAGTATTAACAATATTCATTAACTCAAAACAGTTTTGATCATGTAATTGATATTCTGTGATTATCTTTAACATTTGGCCAAATAGAACTTTGGGAATCCCCAGTTTCTCACTATCAGCTACTGACGGCTGTTCAGTGACTTGGGTCAGTTGCTAGATATGGGGAATCCCTACTTTCTCTGTTTCAGTCAATAACGGTCAAGTAGATATAGCCAATCACAAAGCACATTATGATCACATGACTAGGCTAAGCCAATCAGCCAGGAGAAAGGGACTGCATGTCATTAGCATGTATTATCATAGCATTAGCAGTCTGAAATCCTCCATATTGTTTACTCTCTACTTCATAAAAATGCAAACAAAGTGCACAAAGGGTACTAAAAATCCAGGAATATGAATATTGTGTTGCACATATTTGAAGAGTAAAGAGCACATATGCCAAATTTCATGGTTCAACTCCATGTGGTTTTGGAGTCTACAGACTGGAAGACCTCAGAGTGTAAATTATACATGTGGTATTTCATGTCCCCCTTTTGATCTGATAGGCATGTTATTGCATATTACTATTGAATGAGTTCATTTTTTGTGTGCTGCAGACTGGTATTGCTTCTAGTGATAGCATGGAGATAATCGCTCAGTAATAAGAAAATAATGAAATCCCACGGCCTGCTTACACCTCCAAACATTCCCTCTCCCTTCTCATCCCTGTGATGCATTCATGGTGCAGACGTAAAGTTCTTAAGCATCTAGCTAGCCACAGAAGAGGAGCAAATATAAATGAAGTAAAAAAAAAAAAATTAAGTCGCAGGTAACCTCAAGTGCAACTTTTCAAACAGTTCGACAAATATCAGCAAACACAAAATATGTCACAAAATATGTCTGTGTGCTAAATACTCAGCTTCTGTATTTCCCAGGGAGAGAAAAGGAAACATTAATGTGCAACGCTCAGATGGAGAAAGAAAAGAAAAGAGGAACGGAGAGCAAGATGGGAGATTATTTTTAAAGGTAAGGACTGCTCAGGGAGCAAAATTTTATAAACTGGAAATTTAAATCTCATATGGAATTAAACTGGAAATCAAAATGGAACTTTCGGGGTTATTTTTAGCAGCTTCTTTAAATAGACAAAGATACTGAGAGGATGCTCTCACATACACATGGACCCCTCCCTCTCCTTACTCCTTCGTGCTTGCTTTTCCCTTAACCTCTACATTTTATAGTTTAAGTTTGATTTTGAATAGCAAGCATGAGTGCCTGGACAACTTTTTGAAACTGAGTTAAAAATGTAATGAAGCAGTTTTGCAGAAGCATGCCAGATGAAATTTTAAAATGCCAGTTTTACTTGATAACAAGATATGAGGTCTTTGTTTTAGCAACTGTTCGTGATGAAGAACGCGAGTATTTGTACTGCAGCTTTGGTTTGGTTTGTAGTTTGAAAGGTTGTTTCCACTTTGCAGTAAAACCTCAACACATTCATTCATTCTTATGATGCTTACTGAATGTTTTTGGTGGTGGGTAACATTTTACAAAGAAGCACTTTAATGTTGCTTTGCATGAATTCAAATTTTTTAGTCTGTTAATCTTTTTAAACAAGTATCTGACTGCACTTTTGTCAGTGACAGAGGCTTGATCACAATAGATTTTATGCATTTCACTAAAATAATTTCTCATTGCTGTTATTTATTTACCCATGTTACTCGGGAAGAAAGAAACAACACTAGACTGTTGTTTAGTAGTCTGGAGTGGTAATAGTGTAGTTGTACCAATGTAGAATTTGTATAATAAATTAGGTTTCAGAAGTGCTACTTATGCTAGTGTTCTGTTGTTCATTGTTTAACGTATATGCATCTTAATATACTGTTGTTTTAAACAAAAGTCTTGTGTTTCCTTGCTGGTTGAGGTGTGGTACGGAATATTACTGTAGATTTATCCATATTGGGGTCAACGGAAATGACCAAAAAGTTCATAGAAAAATGGATTATGATCTGATGGGAAATTACCAGGACATTTGCTGTATTCCTTGGGTGGTGCTGTCACTTGCAGTTGGCTCGCACTGCGGTATTGTATCACTTCCTGTTCTGGAGCACAGTGGTGCTCTGCTGTATCTGTTACCTGCTTAATCTGTGTAGCTCAATTTATCTATTTATCTTTACATGGTTTATCCAAAGCACACTCTTTGCTGAGTCACCTGTAAATTCTATTCAAATTATTCACTTAGTCTGTTTTTAGTAATTCACTAACTAACAGCTATTAGCTTGGCTCTTAGCCAACTCACTAGCAGCATGGCTTCTTCTCCTGTCCCACCTGCGCTATCATGCTCTGTGTGTCAGATGGCTAAGGCTAAACGTAAATTTGGTAAGATCATAATTGTCAGCAGTAATGACACCCAGTTAAATCGAGGTCAAAAGCATTGCATAAAATTACATTGTTATGCAGATGATACCCAGTTTATGTATCCATGAAGCCAGATGAAATGCATGCATTTATTACTTCTAGGCTGGATTACTGCAATTCATTATTATCAGGGTGTCCTAAAATCTCCCTGAAAAGTCTTCAGCTGATTCAAAATGCTGCAGCTAGAGTACTGACAGGGACTAGCTTTCAGCCCCCTCTTCTGTGGGACCAGCTCCCAGTTTGGATTCGGTAGACAGACACCCTCTCTATTTTTAAGATTAGGCTTAGAAATTTCCTTTATGATCAAGCTTATAGTTAGGGCTGGATCAGGTGATGCTGAACCATCCATTAGTTATGCTGCTATAGACCTAGGCTGCTGGGGGGTTCCTAAGATGCACTGAGTGTTTCTTTTCATTCACCTCTTTTTACTCTGTTTTACCCCACTCTGCATTTAATCACTCACTATTATTAATCTCTGGCTCTCCTGGGCCCAACACATCACGGCAGATGACTGCACCCACCTGCCCTGTGTGAAAAAGTAATTGCCCCTCTTGTTAAATCATGAAGTCACATTCACTAGCCACACACCCAGAGCTGATCACTGCCCGACCGGTTGTATCAAGAAATCGCTATCTGTCAGACTAAAAGATCTCAAAATGTAGCACATCATGCCACAATCTAAAGAATCATCTTCATCTTTTGCCTTTTGGTTCCTGCCACATGTCATTTTAGATCAAAGGCATTCAAAGCAGACCAATGCACGGTTTTTCATGCCTCAAAATGGGCATTTGGGGGTAAGCATGATTTGTTTGCATTCAATTTAAGGCATTCTGGCCATTTCATCGAATATATATTTTATGCTTGAGTCAATTAAACGATATTTATTTAAAAAAAGGGGGGGGGGGGGGGTATTCCCATCACCAGTTTTTTCAGAAAAAAATCAATAAAGTATGAAACATATATCTGGAAAAAAAAAATCTAAACCCATCTCATTTTGGTGCAAAAGATGGTCAGGGTTTTCCTTAAAGCATTTTGCAATGCCAGCAATCAATGGTAACGGACCCTCCTGCATCTTGATTCCTTTAAAGTCAAGAAATTCCCTGATTGACTGTCCATTTCTTCTTCTTGAGTCTAAAACTTGAACCTGAGAACTTAACAGGCCACCGTAACTCTGAGAAGCCGTGGACAAATGACATCTGTTTTGAAGTTTTTACTTGATCTGATGCACTGAAATAACTATGCTTACTTTCAAAGTGCATAGTCCACATTTGTATGAGAGGACCAAACTCTAAACTCAAGTGGGCATAGTGAAACAGATAATGGTGTTTTCGTCTCAGATTTACATGTGGCTAGCTAGATGCTCTTGCCTCATTTCCACATTCTCTTGAACCAGTACCTTCATGTAAGGAATCTGGGCTGCATGGCGTCCAAGCTTTGCTTTGCTGTTGGAAATAGCATTTAGCTTGTTGCTGCTTTCACCAGGAAATTATCTAAGTCTATCTTTTAGTGACTTATAGCCATACCTGTCAAGTCTCCCGTTTTGGCTGGGAAATTCCCGTATTTTACCCCTCTGTCCTGCCATCATCCCATATTTTTATTTTCCCGTATTTTCAGTTTTCAATTTTCAATTTTTTTTAAAGCATTCCTGTGCCGCTCCAAACTGAATTGTCACTAGGTTATCACTAGGTTAGTGCCGACAGCAGGAGCAACCCCATAAAAAAAACTAGAACTTGGTTGGGCTCAGTGTTGCCAACTTAGCGTTTTTTTTTCCTCATAAAGCGACTAGCGAAATCCTCCGCTGTCACCATGTTTTGTGTGCATAAAGCCTTCTTACTGTGTCCCTTTGTACGCTTTGGCATCGCCCAGACCTCGCTTCGACTCCACCCTCCAACCCCCGAACCTCAATTAAACACCAAGCTTGCCCACCCGCTCCCTCCGCTCCCATCCCCGGTCCTCGCTTCGGCCTTTATCAACCTTTGAGACAGTCGACAGCGAGTTTTCTTATACAAGTTGGCAACAGTGGTCCAGATAAAGGAGGAGGGTTGAATGTAGCTGGCAGTCTCACCCCACAGTGTTTTCATTAAATTTGATATTCTAACATGAAACAATACGGGACAAAATTGATCTATGTAATGTGGGTCTAGGCCAGGGGTCGGCAACCTTTAATACGGAAAGAGCCATTTGAACCCGGTTCAAAAGAAAACACAGAGAGCTGCAAATACTAGCGGAAGCAACTACAGTACATCCAAATGAACAGTTATGCAAATTAGGCGATGATGTCATATAGTGACCTCTATTTTCAGCAGCGGAAAATTTCCTGTATTTTTAAATACAAAACTTGACAGTCATGCTTATAGCTGAACCACTTTTTTGTTTTTATTAAGTACCGCAAACATATTTTTTTGAGTGCTTTGACTGAGTAGAAAAGCGCTTTATAAGAGCTAGTCCGTTTACCATTTACCATATTGCTACGTCGTAGTCAACAACACCTTCAAAAACATCATGTGCCAGACATGGTGGGAGTCCAGGCTGACACACGTGGAAGTTGTGCAGTTTGTTGAAAACACTGTTGCCTTTGAGTCCGTGATGCATTGTTACATCAGGGCTCTCAAAAAATCCATTGATCATTATATCCAACAGGATCTCTATGCACGGCAGCTGTGAAGGAGTTCCCAAAATTCATCTTTTATAACAAGACAGTATCTACAGAAATACTCACGAGAGCTGAAATGTTCTGTAAAGCCACCAGTCATGTGGGAACCCAGGTTATCTCATATTATGCATGCAACAGTACCAGTATACACCTTTTCTTCAAAAGATATGCCCTTTACCTCCAGCTCACACAAGTCTGACACAAGTTTACTGAAAACTTTATACACACCAACATATTTGCAGTCTTCCTCTAGAGAGAGCAATACCAAGTGCTTTGGTCAACAGTTGATTGGTGGTGTGAACAGAACTTTCCCAGAATTAAGCAGACAGCTAAAACTGTGCTTTTGCTCGGCAGATCCAAGAGGAATGATGATCTTGAAGGCATCTTGAAAAAGCATCACCTTTAAAGAATCTGGATCTGAAGAAATCACGGCATTAGATCTAATGACGTGCCCATCGGTGACATCACAGAGTATACCATTATCAGCAAGAACAGAACTAAAACTCTGAGTTGCACTTTCCACTTTTAGCATTGCTGTTAGGACTGGAATGTTACGATACTGCCTGATAGGCTGAATATAGTTATAGTTATATAGTGAATATAGCAACAACAAAAAGTATAGTTTTACAGCATTTAGTCAGCCAGTTTAAATTGGTTCGGCTCTTCTCCTTATTTAAACTCTTAGTGATGACTTTGTTCTGTTTAACTTAATTTTTTTCCTGTTGTAATAAACGAATTTTCCAACTGTGCCATAAAATATATCTTAGCTTATTATCTTATCTGTAATGGTGACATGAAGTATGCACATTTTGCCGCATGCTTAAAACAAACTCCATGACAGATCAGGCAGCAGCAGTCTAACAGAATGGCTTTAGCTAGCCAACAAAGCCAACGTTAGCATTTGGCTTTACTGCCTTTCACTCTGTGATACTCTGGGAAACAGCTGTTTCAGGTCCAGTTCATGCAAACAAGCAAAGGCTGCACAAACTGGAGCTGGAAACAGTACAAACATAGAAGCAAACAGCTCAGAAACTACAAGTATATAATGTTAGGCGTAAAAGGTTTTGCTTCTTACCTAAAGGCCGGTGAAAATTGTCAAGATTTACCCTGAACGACTCAAATGCAGGACACAGTTAAAAAATTTGAGAGTTTTAATGAACAGTCTTTCCAGGATGAAATGTCACACCTGATCACTTCAGCTTCTAGGCAGGTTCACAGGCAGAAACAGTATTTAGGTAAGTTCCTTTAAGCAAATTAACAAACGAGAATCTGAGCTTCTGCTTTTCTTCTTCCAGAGCTGAGCTTCAGTACTCAAAGCTTTTGTGCAGGTAAGTAGTGATTGGCAGGCAGGGTGAGGGTCAGACAGGTCAGTACTAACCTGGTTTAACAAAGAAGGAGGAGACAGGTGGGTAAGTACAAAGCTCACAAACCTTGAGCAAGCACATAAGTTAAAGCAGAGTAACAAGCAGCCTGAGCTAAAACACCTCATAAAAAAGTGTCTTTAATATTTTAACCATATTTTTAAATGAATATTATAACTTTGCAAGTTCTCATGTATAAACCCACTCTGTGTTTAATGAATGAAATGATATAAATTACAGATAATTATGATTAAATAACTAGATTCTTGTTTCCCAGCATCCTTAGCAATAAAGGATACAGAACAGGTAATTTTGTGTTTAAATAATCTGACCTCGGGTTGATGGGAAATGGGAGTAATGTTGCAGACAAGTCCTGCAACACATGTTTTGGAAATCTGACCCTGTACAAAACTTACGAATGGCTTCTCGCTCCGTCATTGTATGTCACCTGCTGCTAGTTCCAGGTCCCCACTGATCTTGACCCTTCTTGAGGCTAAGCATGAGGCAGGCTGTTCTGTCATCATGCTGTCTATTGTGTGTGCGCAGTAGTAAAGTGACAGTGATGTAGAAATGCTTTGTAGTCACTGAGAATGCTTAAGGCAATGAGTTCAGCTTCATCAAAGCAGAAAGGGAGCCTTCACTGTCACCTTCTATATCGTTCTCAGTTGTGCAGAGCAGAGACATAGCTTTCTGACACAGTGGCAGGAGAGTGGCTACATCAGTGTGACATATTGTGCATATACAGGCATAGAACCTGTCACACTGGCCAAGGCCTGGGGATTAAGCTCTTATTGTGAGTTTGATGGTCTTGTGGTTATGTGAAAGTATGGGTGGGGCCTCCATGGACCGGACTTGTTTGTCCGGCACATCTCACAGATGCTTGATTGGATTGAGCTCTGGGGAATTTGGAGACTAAGTCAATACCTCAAACAAGTTGTTGTGCTCCTCAAACTATTCCTGAACCTTGCATGTCTTCTGGTAGCTCAAGAGCTGGGAAAATGAGTCACCCTGAGCCCTTGCCATTTAGGGGGTAGAGCTCTAAAAAATATGTGACCTCAGAAATAACCTCCTCCACCTATTTTCCTTTCCTTACACCTTGGATGACCACACAGTAGAACCTTGTCAGGAAATTTGTGGCAACTGAAGCTTGTTTTCCTGCTGCATTCTTTGCAAGTCACTCAGTAAAATAGAAGCGTCAGCTGAATGTCTACAGTGTAAAATGTAAATGTAACTTCAAATCACACATTCTTTTACTTTGTGACACCACACTCAACTTCATGTCCTTTATCATTACCCAACACGTCAGCTCTCCTCCACCTTGTCCTACCCCCTTCTTCTCCCTGCCACTTCCTTCTCTTGCTCATTCTGGGTAAAACAACTGAACCCAAGTAGATGGGGTGACAGGTGACACCATGGATGAAAGTCCCTGCTCCAGCAGCTGTCACAGTGCTCAGTGGAGGAACCAAAGGAAGAAAGATTTTAGTTGAAGGGAAATGGTGGCAGGTGAGGAAGGAGCGGAGGTGGAGATGTGAATTGAAGTCATGGAGTGTCGCCCCCGGTGCTCTGAGCCTCTAATTGACGGCAGTGGGTTGACTGGGGCTCTTTTTTGTGTCTGTGTGTGCGTGTGTTGGAAATGACAGTCACAGATTTGTATTTCTATACTTATAATGGAAGCTTCTGGTACTTTCGCTCCTTCAAATCTTAACGGCCACCCTCACAGCTCCATGCTTGGTCTTAACCCTTTTTTACCCAAAGTCTTTGTGTGAAGTCTAATTTTAGTCCACACCAACATCTCTATACAGAACTCCATGCCAACGAATGGAACGGACACAGTCAGAATATCTTTGCAGTGATTAAATAAATCAAATTCAACATTAATGCTGTTAGAACTAAAATGTTCTCCAGTTCCTTACAAAGCTAAACTGCAAAATTAAGTTAAGACCACATTATGTGCACTGAAGTCAATCATTAGGACATCTGCATCATTCTGGGGGAGGAAAAGCATTTAAACTTTAGCTTCACACTGCTGTGACTCTGGCTGCTTACGGATAGATAACAGATTTAGCTAAACTCAATAACGTGTGCCCACTTCTTTCCAGTTCCACACAGATTCCACACAGTGTTCCCACGTACATAACAGCAAAAAGCCGGTTCCCATAACACGTGAAATATAAAAAAATATAGAATTTGCAAGTTATTTAGAGACTATTAAAAATGGTACAAAGAAAACATGTCAGTTGTTGGAACTGAGGAATGTTAATCTATGGCTTCTGTCATAATGTGAGCTTCGGTGAAGAGTGAGGATGTCAAATGCAGATTCATAAGTAGGCGGGGATCAAATGAGAGCAACATTTTGTTCAAAGTGTAACTGGAATCGAACAGGAAGCAACAAAGTCTGTGTAAAAACACAAGAAATGACAGGAAGACACCAGAAACAACAGGAACAACGGGATCCACAGGAAGCAGAAAGCTATGATGTGATGAAGAACGGGGGACAAAATGAGGGGATAAATACACAGGAGGAGACACCTGGGGGACACCAGGAAGTAAACTCAAAGGCACATGGACACAGGAAGTAACTAAACAGGGAATCACTGATGGGGGCGGCAGGATAAAGAGAGGGAACAAACACGACAGTAACTGGAACAAAAAGCACAAGGCTTAAAACACAATAAGCACACTAAAAATCAAAGTGAAGACAATTAATAATAAACAGAAGTTAGAAGATCAATAAGACATAATCCATCGTTTTTCTTCTCCTTTTGAATGCGTACTCTTGGATTTTCGTTGTAATGCTCAGTTTAGTGTTTTCCTGTGTGCGTTCATTTTTGATCCATCTTTCAGTTTACTTTGATTTTGAAGGTTTTTTCTTCGTGTGGGATTCTGTGTTTTTACTTGGCTCCTTTAATCTCTTCCCACCTCTGGTGTCTGACTGCGTCACCTTGTCTGTCTTACCTTTTTCTCTGTGGTGTGTGTGTGTCTGTGTATCCCCTCTTTGTCAGAGGACTGTGCGATGAAGCAGGATTAAGGGCTTAGCTATTTAACTTCTGGTTTAACTCCAGGTTTTCAGGGTTATGCAGGTGCTTCACTTGTGGCTCGTGTACATTGCCATGGTAACTTATGCTGCAGACCTAAAATGTCCAAACCTGGAAAATAGCATGACCTGGAAAACTCTCAGAACTCAGTGTGTCAGTAGTAATAGGGACTAAAAGTAATCTAAAATTGCTGTATTTCCCTAAAAAAATCAATTAAAAACAATCTACTGTAAGTTGTGAGTTGGAGCCAGCACGGCTGTCTGTGTGTGTTTATCTCCTTATTCCCCCCTGCTGCTCCTTAACTCATTGTTGAGGACATGAATAATGGATTTACAGTTTACTCAACCTAGTTCTTGTTTTCTTTTTCTTTTCTTTTTTCAATTCAACTCTTGTGCTTAACAGCAATGCATGCATATTAATACAGGTATTTCGATGCCTCCTCATGCTGACATGGTCGTATACAGGAAAAAACTGCAGAGAAAAAGCTACAGCCTTGTCTGCTGTCCGGTCAGCACATAATCACAGCACGTACGCCATCTGGGATTGTGCACATTTATACATGCTGACATTAGACTGTGTCCTCCTCACCACTTTCTCAACACACACACACACACTGCTGTAACTGTAAAATGGACAACAGATGCATGCGTGTTTTATCATCTTTTTTCACTGGGGCACGATCAGAACAACCACTACGACAAAAACATGTCACTAATGATCGTAAAACATGAAGGTGGGACACGTGGCGAGGGAGAACAGGAGGTGGACTCTTGGCTTGAATCACCAGATGGCATTTATTTGAGTTTGCGTCCACACTGTGGACACAGCTGGAAGAAAATAAACAAGTCAGCTATGGTCAGAATACTTTGTTCAGGTTCAAAAGTAGATTTCATAGAGTTCTAGCATTTGAATTTTTAATTTCAAACGATTCTTGGATGAATGTGAAGAAGGAAAAAATCTGCTCCATTCTTGGTCCTTGTGGGACCGTCCAGTCCTGCTCACATCTGCACCATGCTCCCATCAGCTGAACACCCCTCAGCCACATATAAGAATAAAATACTTAATCTCTGTAAGTGCTAAGGATCATTTGTCAGGAGTGGAGACCAATGCCAGAGATGGGACAACTTGACTTCTTTGTTTGATTCAGGAGCACTTTAGAACTGATCCTGATTTGATGCTGGCTCCTCTGACTAAAGCTGACTAACTGACAACAAACTAGAGGAATACTGAACTTGAGAAACTAAAGAAAGTGTTGTGGTTTGCTGTGTAGTGGGTCAGAGACGGACCCAAAATGCAGGACTGCAGACAGAACTTAGTTTGTTTATCTTTATTACTGGAACATAAAAGCAGAGCTGGAACGAAGCCAGCAGCACAAAAACAAAACTCACATGAACTGACTGACAGACAATACACACACACACACACACACACACACACACACACACACGAGGTAACGAGAGGAGAGTAGAAACAGACCAGGTGAACAGACTTATACTAACGAGACAAGGGGAAGCAATTCTAAACACAACACACACAGAACAGGGGACTGGCACAATAAAACAGGAAGTGACCTCATGAAATATAACCAAGACGACACAGAAGACTCGAGAAAGAAGGTTACATACAGAAGAAATCTAATCGTGATAAACGGGAGCACAGGAATCATGAACTAAAAAAATTTTAACTGAGGTTCTCATAACTCATGTATCAAAGGTCTAAAGTAGCATTTATCAGTTAATTATTTTCTTTGTGGTGTTTACATTTGTTTATGAATCTCAATTAAATGTTCTCCACTTTGTCATAATAACCTTATTTTAAATAAAGATGCTTCACTACTGGGCATCTAAGTTAACGTACTCCGTGACGCCAGGTGCTCAGTGTGTCTCTTTCTCTCTTAAACTCTCCTATAGACTACTTACATTTCAGTATTCTGCAATCCTGGGTTTGCATCATGCAATAAATATTTGAATGTTCTGCATCACTTTGTGCTTTGTTTCCATTTTCTGTTTTGAAGATAACTGAGACTGTTTGAGTAACAAGGTCCTGCTGACCTTTCAGTTTCATTTGTAAATGCTTTGTAAGGGATGGATGGTCCTCATTATAAATTACAAAAATAAAACAAGTATTGATAAAACCTCTTCATAATCTGTATATGTATAAACATGCATCAAGATACATTATTGATAATTGTCGTAGACTTTTAAATGATACCATTAATCATAATCAGTTCCTGAATAACTTTGCACTTGATGTTATAGTTTATTTAGAAATTGTCAATCCATTGATTATAACATCAAGTGAATCATATATAAAATGTTATATATGAGTTTATTAAGCAAGACTAAACCATTTATATACATGTTTATAAATGACATACAAAGGCGAGTAATTCTTCATAAATGAATAATGTAGTATTCACTAATACCTTACTTGTGCTTAATAGCATGTGGTTATAAACTGTTGTGGACTATTATAAACTGTTTCGTATATAGTTAGTAATAGTAGTTATAATAGTTTTTATATATACAGTGAACCCTCGTTTATCGCGGGGGTTACGTTCCAAAAATAACCCGCGATAAGCGAAATCCGAGAAGTAGTCAGCTTTATTTTTTACAATTATTATACAGTACTATAGAACGAAACCAAAGATCAAAACCTGTTTTCAAGCCGAACACATTCTGTACTGGACAGAGACGAGGGACGGAGGAGATTGATTGACAGCCAATCAGGACGCAGAACACGATGCACGTTCATACACTGTTAAAAAAAAAAGAAAAAAAAAAAAAGCATAAAAAACTGCACTAAAAAAATCCGTGAAATAGCGAGAGGTGAAGCGCGTTATAACGAGGGTTCACTGTACATATATATATATATATATATATATATATATATATACATATATATATATATATTAGGGCTGGGACTTTAACGCGTTAATTTCGATTAATTAATTACGGGGAAATTAACGCGTTAAAAATTTTAACGCATTTTAATCGCACTTTGCACCGTGGAACGTTTCTCAGTGCACGAGTTCCCGGCGTACAGATTATATCGACGCACAATGTCCAAATTAGGGGCCGCATCCTGCGAAGGACCCGGCCCACGTCTTTCGCAGCCCACGAACACCACAAAGGCCGGAAGTGAGCGGCTAGCCTTCATATCAGCTGCCATTACCTCTGCATAGCTCATGTCGCCTAGCAACCGTGAGTGTGAAGCACAGCTGTGTAAAAGCAGCTGGTTAAACGGAGAACGAACTTTTTCTCCTTTTTGTGGTTTAATTTTAAGTCTTTAATTCAAAATAAGCTGTTAAAACAAGCATAACACATTTCAACATCAAGGAATACAGCTGAGAGAATGATTAATTTCCAACTATAACAAGTGAGACATTAATGTTGAATAAAACTATCCAGTTATGATGCTTAACTTTAATTTCAGGTGTTTGCTTATCACAGGAGCACTTCCACCCTTCGTTGGTCTGTGTAGTAGACTGGTGGGAAAATAAACAAAATTTTGAAGTTTAAGCTTATGTATATTGATTTATTCATCAACTAAACTTAACTTAATATTTATCATGTCAAATATTGAAATGCGATTAAAATGCGATTAATTTCGATTAATTAATTACAAAGCTTGTAATTAATTCGATTAATTTTTTTAATCGAGTCCCACCCCTAATATATATATATATATATATATATATGACTTGCCTTACTCTCTGCAGGTACTTGGCGGTTTGTGCTGCTGATGCAGAAGTATTACATATCTACACTTGCGAATAAAGTCTGACCTGTGGCCAAATACTCATCATCCTTCAGAAGCTGCACAAACATTACACAGTGCAGGCAGATGACTCACCAGGAGGATCAAAGTAAATGGCAAATGGACTATTTCTTGTATAATGCTTTTCTACTCTAGCTGAGCACTCAAAGTGCTTCATACAACACATTTGCATTCACCCATTCACACACATTCATAGTCAGACGGTTGCAACTTGGGGTTCAGTATCTTGCCCAAGGATACTTTGGCTTGCAGACTGGAGCAGCCAGTCTGGAGTCTGGAGTCTGGAGCAGCCAGGAACCACCAACCTTCCGATTATTAGATGACCTGCTCTACCTCTTGAGCCACAGCCACCCTGATGAAAACCCAAGGAAAACATCTGGAATGATCTTTCCAAACGCTACAAGGTATAGTGACTGACATTTGTTAATTAATCATTATATTGACAAGTAATCATATACACTAAACTTTATTCATATTTAATCTCCCTTTTTCCTAAATTTGTGTCATTTGTCCTCCATTTTAAACTTCAGGATGATGATATCCAAGCATTCCTGGAGGAAGCAGATGTTTTATACCCCAGATTTAAATCCAGGTTGAATGGGACCGGGTCAGGGCAGCAGCAGTGGCATCTAACACACTGGCAGCAACAACAGAAGAAGTGTTTGAATTTGAAAATACCTTTGATTATAGCAGATTTCTGGTGTAAAACTTTTTCTTCTTGCTCAGAGTTTCTTCGTAAGCTGTCAGAGCTGGGAGAGACACAGAGACAGGCTGAAGAGGATGAAGAAGATGCTGTAAGTTCTGCTCTTTCTGATGAATGACATAGATTGCATGAATTTTTTACACTATTTAATTTAAAATTGAATCTTGTGGATTACAAGTTGTGGTTATGTCAATAATTTCAGATGCCACCCATAAAGCAGCGAAAAAGGACTGCCATAGTGGAACTTTTTGAGGACGAGGACAGCGAGCTTCTGTCCGTGGAGCAGCAGGCCCCCATCTCCGTAGCCCAGAAAGTGGATCAAGAAGTCCAACTTTATAGAAGTCTACCTCCCATTGTAACCAAGTACAACGCCACCCTCTGGTGGTGGAAGAAGGACACACTGCCAGTGTTATCACTTTTAGCTGAGAAGTATCTGTGTCCAATGTCCTCCACCCCATCCGAGAGGGTCCTCTCCACAGCTGGAGATACTTTAAGTCCAGAAAGATCTCTTATCCTTCCTGAGAAGGCAAACATTAATTTTTTTCTATTTTACATTAAAAAGTTAATGCACACAAACCCATTTGTACTATATTTTATTCCCTAACCCGATGAGAATTGATAACAGAATCGATAAGGAATCGAATCGATAAGTGACCCTTCTGAAGATTGTTGGGGTTCAGGACTGTCCAGCCTTTGGTCAGCAATTCTGGGTGTGACTTATCCATGAGCAGCTGGTTTATTTGTGCTGCCAGGCACTCACGGAGTGCAGTTAGCTTCTTTAGTCAGTGCATGTGAATCATGTCAGGAACTGATGCTGTCCAACTTGTCCAATTTGAGACTCTTTCTTGGATGTCTGCCACTGTGATGGTTACTGGATTGTGTTCAGGGAGGTTGTTGTGGTCAGCTCTTAGATCCACTAGACACTGAGCAGTGTTGTTATTTGTTGCATCCTTCTCCCATATGCTCTTGTTCAGTACAGCTCTGTCTCCAGCTGTGGTGGTGGTGGCGGTGGTGGTGAGGCACCAAGAATACACCTTGGACGGTTCAGTGGAGAACATCTGTTTTTTTCTCCTGGCTTCTGTGTCTCTGGCTTACCTCTTCAAGCAGTGAGCCAAGGCTGTGAGTCTATGCTTGATCATTTTTAAGGCCTCAGGTATGGCTCAGGTATGGCTTGCTGTACTTCTTAGACACACCTTTCTTCATTACACCTTTCTGCTTTGATAGCTGGCTAGCTTCCCTCCATGCTGCCTTGATCTTAGCTTCCATTCTTCTTGTCCATGGAGGGCACTGCTCCTTATGGCTGTTGTTCAGCTTGTAGCCAAACAACTCAAGGATCACTGTTGTTGTTACCCACATTGTAGAGGGTGACTCTGCCTCACCACCTAAACAGAAAAATGAGTACAGTCAGGGGTTACAGTTGGATTCAGAAGGAGAGGGGACCCTAAGATCAGCTGTAGTGGCTCTGGTGAAAAAAATTCCCAGCTCACAGTAATTTCTATTGTGAGCTGCAGTAGATTATCTGTGTGTGCAGGCTGAGATCAGCTGCTGCTGCACTGAGGTTTACTGCTCTGTATGGATTTACACAACTGAATTCAACAAGATATTTCACAAACTATCTTCCATCCCCTACACTGAGTATAAAGTTGGTATAAAAGGTTGAATTCAGTGAATAAATCTAAGATTCATCAGCTTGAATTCAAACTCATCTCTGCTGTGCACCAGTCCAACACTGACCTTTACTGTAAATTCACCACAGTACAGCAAACTAACCTGTTTATCCTGCACTAAACTGCAGTATTTTCATGCTACTTTTGAATAACACAATGTTAGTCTACCTCAGTTTGTTTTATAGGATGTTTCACAGTATGAAAAAAACTCAACTTCACATCATATACAGATCCAAGATCTGATTTAAAAATTAAAACTTTGAATTTCCAGTTCATCAGATGTCACTGAGCAGTCCTTACCTTTAAATCTAACCTCTCCTCTTCCTCTCCTGTCCTCTTTCTTACATCTTTCTTCGTCTCCATCTCACACAAACAGTTTGTGTGCTTGCTGTTATTTTTTGAGATGATAGAAACATTACATTTGAAATTACTGCAACATGTTACTCCATTTATTTTCACTCTTCTTCAGTAGTGCTAGCTAGATGCTGAAGTGCCGCGACCACAACTTATGGACATCTGCACTCGGTCCAGCCCACTGTAACCATTGAGATCAGTGCTATAAATGATGCATAAATTACATGGTTTTTGCCTCTTTCATGTCTTTTTATGTGATAAGCCCCGGGAATTGGATACCATTGTCCCTTATCTGTTATTATTCCTCCGTTTAGGCTCAGATCGGTTTAATGTTTGAAGGCAAAGTGACTAGAAATTCAGTTCAATTCAATTCAATTCAGTTCAATTCAGTTCAATTCAATTTATATAGTGCCAAATCACAACAAACAGTCACCTCCAGGTGCTTTATATTGTAAGGTAAAGACCCTACAATAAAATGAAAACTTAAGCCTAAATTAATGTCTGTTTTGAAAACATGAGTAGAAAATACAGATATTTGTGTAAAAATATTGGGAGTAAAGTAAAAAGTTGTCAGAAAAATAAATACTCAAGTAAAGTACAGATACCTGAAAAATCTACTTAAGTACAGAAATTAAATATTTATACTTTGTCACTTCCCACCTCTAATCTACAGATTAAGCCATGACTTATAGTCTTACAGTCCAAATGACTGTGAGAAGCTGAATGAGTCATAATAAACATCATAATTGACTCATTTTCTGTGTAATATACCTTTAATATGGAATGTAATGCAATAATAACTCCTGGAATTATTATTGCTGTGATTAAAGGATGGTCAAACTGGGTGTCTGACACATATGCTAAAGAGGAAATAGTATACCCCCAGGTAAGCAGTGTATCTGTGGCAGAAATAAAATTGTAAATGGAGTCATGCGTTTTAATTGTCCCCACTGGAAGAGTGGAGGCAGAACATATGCAGCCTTGATCTGCCCATCTGTTGAATAGCTCCACACACAAACACAGGGGGATTTTGCATTCCCAGGTTATCATAAGTGCAACAGACTGTGTGTGTGTGCTCATATTCCATACCAATTTGCCTACCATACTTTTATACAATCATAGTGGAGCTTTATATACTCTGAATATGCAAACACACACACACTTAAAATCTGGAGTATGCCTTAACAGCACAACCATGATTGCATTTAGGTAGACTGATGACAATTATTATGACCTTCTGCGCAATATGTCTACTGAGCCCTTTAACCCTTATCCTACCAACTGGGGTAGATGCAAACCCCAGGGGTATATTTTTTTGTGATATCTTATGGATGTTTTTAAATATCATACAGTAACCAGGGGTTATAGGGGTACACTGTCAGTCATATCAAAGAAGAAAGAGTCCATTCCTGCAGTCATCATCTAGATGGAGAACTTCACAGACTGAAAGTTATCAGCATGTTGGAGACATCACTGGATCTACCTGAGACAGCTGGTGCGTGCCTTGGTCGTGCCACTCATGAAAAGCACAGCTGATAATTGTACACTGTAAGCCCTAATCTGCAAGTGATGTGACTGTTCAACACCCTGCTAGAAAATCTGCTGTAGCCTCTTAACTGGCCATGTCCCATCTGCGGGACATGTGTAGTTCGTTTTATATGGCAGGCTAGACCCTCCCATTTTGATTGCCACCTCATTCGGCCAATCATGTAACTGGCCACACCAAATTACCCAACAAAGTTATGTGACGCCCTCTGGTTATTATTGGCTCTGTGAAACCCATTTCTTGACATGATTGGCCGAATCAAATGGGAGGGTCTAGCCTGTCATATAAAATGCCTTTCAAATTTATGCTATTTTTAATGATGTGATGTACAAGTCTTGCAGTTACATGTTCTTCTCTGTTATGTTGGCAGTTGTTATAGAGACAACGCAATTGTGTGCAGTTGTTCTCATTATAAATATGATGAGCACAGAAAACAATAAAATGTTACATGACAGCAATGAGTTTATCTCTGCACGATCTACTTTTCAGAAGCTGCTTTTGTTGTTGATTTTTTAAATGAATGAAATGAAACATGAAGAGTTTAGATGCAAAACCTAAATCTGCTTTTTTTTTTTTCTTTTTTTTAAAAATCTGGATCCTATGGTAAATTTTAGTGATTTCATTTCACAGGCAATGGTGAGGTGCCTTTTTTCACAAATGTAAATATAGTAATTTACCTACTTTTTAAATAAATAATATTTTGTTTTCAGGCAAAACCAGGAAAATCTTCAGTGCGTCCTCTGACCAGTGTGAATAAAGGCAAAAGGTGCAAATATCAGACTATGATTAAAAGATTTCAACGTAGATTCACACAGTACAACCACAATTGCACAAAATGGCAGCACATTAAATAGCAGCACATTTATTTTAACACTCACAGAATAGTAGATAATAGGTCGTGGGGTTCGTGACAACCGAGGGACAGACACATACGGGGGACTGTGACCGCATGCGTGGATATACCGAGAATGTTAAAAATCTATTTTGGATAACCCTTTGCATTTAGCTGTGCAAAACAATAAACCTGCACATTAAACAAAAATGTAGGAATGCTTTCTTACATTTATGCAGTATCTCTAAAATTAGAAACGTCCTGTCTCAGGGCTGGATCAGGGGACTCTGAACCATCCCTTAGCTGCGCTGCAATACGCCTAGGCTGCTGGGGGTTCCTATGATGCACTGAGTAGTTCTTTTTCACTCACCTCTTTTCTCTCTGTGTTTACATACCATTAGTTGATATTAATCTCCGGTTTACTTCCTCAGTATGTCTTTTTGACTGCTCCTCCCTGAGCCTGGGAAGTTTTCCTTCCCACTGTTGCCAGGTGCTTGCTCATAGGGGGTCATTTTGATTGTTGGGTTTTCTCTGTATTATTGTACAATATACAATATAAGCACCTGGAAGCAACTGTTTGTTGTGATTTTGTGCTATATAGGGTGAATTTAATTGAATGCATGCATTACCATTTTTTAATTTTTCTTATAGAAATTATCTTGGTTTTTATTTATTTTATTAGTGGTTCATTAAAAAAAGCTATTGTACACTGTATATTTTGTATTTTGTATGCACATTTTTGAGGGAGGTGCAGCATTGTAATAATGTGTTTCTGATAGTTCTGGAAATTGTGGTCCAGAGCATCTGTTTGTTAGAGCATAGCGCATGGTTGTGTTAGTAGTAGTTAACTTTTTAACTCATTTCGGCTATAGTTCGCAGGCGGTTGGCTTTGTGTTTTTGGGTGTTTTTTGTGTGTTTGGGTGTCTTTTGTTTATATATATTTATATATGTGTGAGCTGTGATGTTCACACAGATAGGCAGCAGGGTCTGTGCCTGTGAAGTGGAGGACTGGGCTGATCCCAGTGTCTGAGACGGGTGCACAATGTCAGATGATGCAAAGATGGAAATCAGAAAGCAATACCAGAAGAGCCCTGAGAGTCCTGTGGGAACAGAGAGACATCTGCACTCATGCAGTACAGCCCTGAACAAAAACCAGTGTGACCTCCAGCACAGTTTTTGTTATATCTTGTCAGTTTCAGTGTTATTCATGTTACATTTAATATGCCGATGCATTTTTCACAGTATCAATAGCTATAGCTTATTGTAAAGAATTTAGTTTAATGTTCTACTCACTCGTACAGAGAATGGACAAAACCTCTGGGACTAAAAATTGAAGCCAATTCAAAAAATGCTTTAAATCTGCTTTCTTGCTGATAGCACTGAGGTGGGACTTTTTAACCTCATATCTTCCTATATATTTTCCTACTGACCTCACAGTCTCAGACATAGACTCAGTTTTTAGTACTTTCACTTCTTTGGCACAGCATGAAGTTCATTTTATAAATTCCAGTGCTACCTAGAGGAACTATAAAGCAGGCAATGCTTCAGGGTATGTGCTTGGGTTCTTTAGATCCACCCTTCACTCATCAGGTCCAGGTACCATAAAATAAGACTGTAGTGAAAGATTTCTACTATTAAAAATGTAACATGCTAGTAGCATCATTCTCCTTACTTAGCAGGCCTCAACACCAGTGTTGTGGAGCTGTGTTTAGCTTGCAAATGCTTCTGTAAAATGTGAAGTCAAGCGATGCAGCAGGTGACAGACTTATTATCACACAACCGTAGGACTGGATGCAATCAGCTCTGCTCATCAGCAGTTGGTATCTTTTGAAGCATCTTCAAAGGAGCTAGACTGCAGTTTCTGGAGAAATTGTGGTGGGATTGTTGCTACTGCTGATCTTTGTCTGAGGCTTACTGCTAAAAAGAGGGAGAAAAATAGGTTGGCCAAAAAAGCTGAAGGGCGATAGCAGTTGATCCTTACAATGTAAAAGCTGAAAAAAATGAATAGGAGGCTTTTATTTTGGAAAATCAGACACCTTGAGCATAAACTCTTGTTTAGAGTTTAACAACTAACTGGGGACTTACATTTAAAATCTGATATATTTCTGAACATCATGTTAATGTTCTCAGAGCATCAATTGATGTACAGTTTGGATCAGCCACCAAACAGGACAAGAACCGACTACAACAAACAGTCTGCAGAAAAAAATCACTGGTGCCCACCTGCCCTCGATTCAGGATTTGTAGAAATCCAGAATCAGGAAATGGGGACGCAACATCACTGCAGACCCATCGCACCAGACACACTACAGAGCACTGTACACCAGAACACAAAGATACCTGAACAGTGTCCACAGACCGTCACTTTGATGAACACTTATGCAGTGTCTGAACATAAACGTTTGTCATACCTGCTGCAGAATCAAAGCACGCTGTATACACTGTTCTTGTTGTACATATCTACAGTATATATATCCTCACTAATAGCAACCTAGTCTTGTATAATTAATTCTTGGAGTTTGTCAGAATTTGTGGCTTTTTCTTTGTCAATCCACCTCTTGAGGTTTGACCACAAGTTCTCAGTGGGATTAAGGTTTGGGGAGTTTCCTGGCCATGGACCCCAAGTTTTGATGCTCTGTTCCCTGATCCACTTAGTTATTGTCACGTCTCCAACTTGACAGACCCATGAGACAGACAACTGCAATTCCCGCCCATCTCTTCACCTGAAAGTGCAGCGCACAAATAAAACCCCACAGCAGCCCAACACCTGACAGTTATCACTTTTGCCTTATGGCATGATGCTTTGTAATGTTGGAAAAGGTGATGTTCTTCACCAAACTGTTCTTGGGTGGTTGGGAGAAGTTGCTCTCAGAGGACGTTTTGTCAAAAGTCACGTGTGAGAAAAAACATAATCCAAGCAAATAATTTGATTTCAGGAGTGTAGGTATTCATTCTTCGCATGTAAATTCAACAACCCACATGCGCAGAACGTGGCAGCCACGTGCACAAAGAAGCCATCGTGCACGCGAGTGTGTGCTGCTTGATGACTTTGATGGACAGTTCAGGTTCCTGCATTAAACCGAGTTACACCGTAGCAGCAGCATAAGAGCTGTTTAAAACCCTATTTGTTTTACAGTGTGGAAAATGAAGTTTGCTGAAAGTTGGTCACTTTCAGCAAACTCCACATTAGGCTCCGCCCAAAAAGTCAAAAGTCAGTTGTTACGAGTGAGCGGGATTCAGCTCAGAGAGCATGAAACTGCAGCAGCGGTAAATTTTTACTTTTAAATGTCTTTTCAGGAGGAGGTGTGTGAGTGACAGAGAGAAGCAGCCAATGGACCAAGTAAAATCAATATTTATTGTGTTGTCTGACAAAAGAAAAAAATTTACTCAAGAACATTTTGATGATTTATTAGGAACTCAACTATATTAAAAAGACAGTATATGTGAGTGCAGAGTGTAGGAGAGAGCATGATACAAATGAAGCTGGTTTTAACTACTGAAAGCACAAACACAGAGAAACACACAAACCCAGTACTTCTCTTATTTTGCTATAAAATAAGGAATAAATTGCCGTTAAAGTTTTCACAGTTCATGGTTATGATTTAGTATTTAATTTTTCCAAAGTTCTGACCTACGTGCATACTCGTATGATCCAAGCTAATAACCACAGTATTCTCACTATGTAACAAGAGGCTATCCTTTTCCTTTGGACACATTTTCATCTGAAGCAATTTTCATAGGGATAAATACAGCCTACATTTAAACTGGTATTAAAAATGTGTTTTGCTGCTGACCATCCACAGCAGTACTGTTTAGTATACGTGGCAGCTGCATGCTATGATGCTCTGGGAAACAGTGACATGGAGTGAGCCGTGAAGGGGCGGGACTCTCAGAGAGAGTGGAGATCAGATAATGAAAATCAAATGTATCGTATCTAATCAGCTGTCAACTCTTTCCACCTAGTTAGTGAAGTAGCATCTGACACACACACGTGCTCCCTCTGTCATGGCGCGCTGTGTGGCAGGCGAGGTTGGACCTGGAATGCAGGACTCATCAGACAAACTGAACTTTAACGCGGTTTATTCAGAGGACGGGACAAGAAATAATAAACACAGCTACACTGGGACTGGACGGGTACCAGAACTAAAACTAAGGCAAACACGGAACGGGAGGACACACAGCAGGGGGATCATCAACGATGACACGACAAAGAACTGATCCAGACTGAAGACACGGGATCGAGAGGATCAGAAACAGGTGGAGACACAGCTGGGAATAATTAAACAGGACGAGACCAGGAAGTAAACTAAATACAAAACAGACGAGACTGAAAATGACAAAGTAAACAGGAAACAAGCAGAGACGGGACAGAGACGCAGACGAGTCACAACACTGGGAATAAAACTCAGTGCAAACACATGAGGCAAAGAACATGAAGGAAGGGCAAAACAGACAGTGGAACACAGAGACTGCACAGCACTGAGAGTTAAAAACAATCCCAATTCATATAGCTACAATAACATGATGAGTGTGTCTGTTCTCTGTTCTGTTTATTGAAGTGAGCAGGAAACTAGCTAACTGGTGTTCATCTAAAGATTAAAGTGCCTCTAGTGGTGGCAAGTGGTATAAGTATGAGTCTCAACTCAACTACCACACAACCATGTATATCTATCGTAGTGTTAGTATGCTGTAGTAGGTGGTAGCATAAGCTAGTTAATAAAGCTAATTAGGGCTTGTTAAAAACTTAACTCAAATCCATTACAATTAAATTATTTGTAATAAAAATAAAACATTGGTGATACCGATTTCTGGATTGTGTAAAATCTTTGGAGCTGTATCCGTACCACATTTTATTCCACTCAAAGCCCGCACAGTGTAAGATTCAGGTCAGTGTTTGGAGAACAACCCTCCATTAAAATGTGAAATATACGCCCCAAATATGGTTAAATTGAGTGTTTTTGCTTGCGTGTGTCAAAAAAAAAGATCTAACCCTTATTTGAATTGATTTGAACTTACAAACTGAAAATAAGTGCTGACATTTAAATCAGTTGTGAGCTGTGAGCTGCAGTTAGCGTGTCCATGGTGTTTTCTCAAGTCACGGTCACTCTGGTGCAAATCCCGGTTCAATTTAGCTCAGAGAAATCTGAGAAATCTGAGACTGTTAACTTCTAACAAAAGAATTTTCAAACTGTGAGGACTTCATCTACACAACACTGTATTTTTTATGTTCCTGGTGTCACAAATATGTTTACATGAGTGGGTTAGAGAACAGGTCTGTCCTGCTTTTGAGGGAAAATCCTGCAGATCTCTGTGTGGCACTTGATTGGATGCCTGCAGATCAAAAAGTGTGTGTCTGCTGGCTTTAGGAGACACACTGTTTGAAAGTAGACAAATGTTCCTACAACTTTGTAATAAAATGATGATGTAGAGTAAAAATTGTAGGCTTGGAGGCAGGTTAGTGAGAAAAGAAAGCATACAGGGACCTTTCCATTGTATTTAGAGAATTCCAGTTTCTATTATGGCTGCCACACAAATAGGTTTTATATAAAATACTGAAAGCTTAAAGTCAAAAGGATGTAAAACCTTGAAGAACCAATTCAAAAGAACCAAATATTCATTTGAAATATTAAAATGTTATTTAGTTTTGAGTCTCTCCACTTTCACAGACTTTGTTCCTCTTCTAGCCACTGATTGAGCTGTCAGTGTGAGTGAGTGCATGTGAGGAAGACTGTTTTCTAGTGTGTGTGACTGTTTGTGTGTTTGTGCTGCACTGAGTGTCACTGAGGGCTCTGGAGGCACCAAAAAACCTTTCAAGGGCCCAGAGTGCTACTGTTCGAAAGTCTCCATTACCTCCCTCTCTTTCTATTTCCATCATGCAATGTTTTTCATCTTCCAGCTGCCTTTTCTTTTTTGTTCTCTCTCCTGGGGTCTTGATGCCCTTTCCTCTTCGTCTATCACCCATCAGCAGCCCCGAGACCAAACAACAGCCGCCTCCGTCTCCCACGGTCTTGAACTTCAAGCACATCACGGCTCTGACAGGCCACACTGCTAATGCTGCTGCTGCCAGGCATGGGAAGCAACTGATTACACGGAGCAGGATTATGCTTATCTCACTTCAAACAAGTGCTGAGGGTCACTCTATACTGCTCAAGCTGCAATTTATTGAAATCCATTACTGTTTGTTTGCTGTTTTTATATCAAAACACATTTTTAGATTTATTAGACACACAAGGAACTTAATCAAATGCCAAATGTAATGTTAAACACGACCCTGCGTTATTCCTGTGACATATCCCTGCGATGCCTAAAGAGCCTTTCATTTATTCAAGGAGCACTTAATAGGAATATCAGTTAACTCGTTATGGAAAGTCAACCTCATTATGATGTCAGAGTAATATTATCTCTGTTATCTCATCGTTTTTGCAGATAGCTTGCACTGTCAAGCGGTGATGAAATGCTCTTAATATGGACAGAAGAGGCTTGCATGTGTGTGTGTGTGTGTGTGTGTGTGTGTGTGTGTGTGTGTGTGTGTGTGTGTGTGTGTGTGAACACTGACAGTATTTAAAAAAGAACTCCGTTCTCAGTCCTATTTTCTGACCACTTAGGAGATTTTACTGCTTTACATTATGATTTATGACAACATTAACCACTATCTTTGGAATTGTTGTAACAACAAAAGTTGATTGAGGAAAATAACCTTGAGATTAATCCTTAATAAAATTAATCATTATAAGTGGTCCTCATATATTTACATTAATGCATGAGTAATAATAAGGTCAGCTATAGTTTTTTTTTTTTTTTCTTTTTAACTTATTCTAATATACATGATCTCTCAGCAGAGGTGGGAAGTAACGAAGTACAAATACTTCGTTACTGTACTTAAGTAGATTTTTTTAGGTATCTGTACTTTACTTGAGTATTTATTTAGCTGAGTACTTTTTACTTTTACTCCCTACATTTTTACACAAGTATCGGTACTTTCTACTTCTTACATTTTCAAAACAGACTCGTTACTTTTTAACACGTCAGAGAGAAGTTTGCGTTTCCGGTCAGTGCGCCGTCAGTCATCAAGCGATCTGAGCCTAAACGGGGGAATATTAACATATAAGAGACAATCGTACTGGTGTATCCTCCATCACCGGGGCTTATCGGGTACAAAGGGATTAAATACACAAACCCATGTAATTAATGTCTCATTTACAGCGCTATAATCAGGGGTCACAGCGGGCCGGACCGAATCCGTAAGTTACGCTCGCAGGACAAACAGCTTAGCTAGCGCTACTGAAGAGGAGCGAGCATGAAGGGAGTAACGTGTGGCAGGTAAATGCAACGTTTTTAAATGCTCAACAAATATCAGCAAACACACAAAGTGTGTGCAGTTTGTCACACAGTGTGTCTACTAGCTAAAAGAAGAGCTGCTGCATTTCAGGGAGAGCAAAGAGAGAGAAGTTCACTCAGAGATGGAGAAAGAGGACAGGAGAGGAAGAAGGGAGGTTAGATTTAAAGGTAAGGACTGGAAAATAAACTGAAGTATACTGACTTTGTGTAATTCAAAGATTGTATGAAAATACTGCAGTTTAGTACGTAATAAACAGGTTATCTTGTTGTACTGTATTTACAGTAAAGCTCTGTGTTGGTGCACTTTGTGTTCATGGTCAGAGTTACAGGTTACATCAGTGCAGCAGAGATGAGTTTGAATCAAAGCTGCTGATGCTGAGATTCATTCACTGAATCCAACATTTCTACAGCCTGTATGCTGTCAGTGTAGGGGATGGAGATCAGCTCAGAGAGCTGTGAAATACTGGGTTACATCTTTGTGAGTTCAGTTCATCCACACAGAGCAGTAAACCTCAGAGCAGCAGCAGCAGGTCAGCTGATCACAGCCTGCACACCAACATCATTTACTGGAGCTCACAATAGAAAGTTGTGATTCTTCTCCCCATGCAGAGCCACTACAGCTGATCTTAGGGTTCCTCCACCTTCTGAATCCCACTGTAACCCCTGAGTATCCTCATGTTGGTGTTTAGGTGGAGGCACAGTCACCCTCTACTATGGAGGACACAGAGAACAGAGCTGTGTTTAAATTCCCTTTCACAGTTTGTTATTCAAGCTGAGTACATTCATTAGAATTAAAATTTAGATTGGAATAACGTTTGTGTTCTCATGTATTATTTTATATTTTTACAATAATATATAATAAGGTTCAGTTAGCTTTACACAAAAATAGCAGGTAGAAACGTCCTCCAAAGAGCTACTTTTACTTTCTTACTTTGAGTAAATTTCAGAGCCTGTACTTTTTTACTTTTACTTAAGTAAAGAAGTTGAACCAGTACTTTGACTTTTACCAAAGTATTTTTTAACACAAGTACTTGTACTTCTACTTAAGTACAGAATGTCAGTACTTTTGCCACCTCTGTCTCTCAGTGGCAAACCTAAAGTCCAATAATGCAATAACAAAATAGGTGGAACTTATTTGGAGTGCTTCACAATGAACGTGTGGCACTGCAGCCTTGCAGAACTTTAGCTAAATTAGATATGGAAAATGATGGTGGACAACAGTCTTTTTAAAAATAAGAATGAGAAATTCTTTTGTTAGAGGCACTGAAATCATGATGATGAAATAATGATCATTGCATGTGATATGAAATATTTCCTGTATCTGTTCTTTTGGATGGAGCAGACACTCTGGTACCTATCTAATAAGAAGTAAAGAGGGTGGTCAGGATGGTCCAGTTTGTTAGGTACCCTCCTCTCCACCACAGCTTCCAAGGTGTCCAGTTTGCAGCTGTCCATCTTTGTCTGTGTAGGTGTGTACATAAATTACCTCATCCCAAAAGTGGGTGTAGCTGCTCAAAGCTCCAGCTCGCGCACCTGTTTCTCATCGGCATGTACCTGCAGTATCAACAGCGTCACTCAGGCCTCTTTGCTATGCGATATGTTGCTACTTGTCCTAAAAAACCTTTAATTTACACCGATTGACTAGAATTATGTGAATATTACTTGAGTTGATTCTTGAACTTACTGTATTTAGCTACCTGTTGTATTATTCAGGTACTCATTAAAACTGCCCAAATTTTTACAGCTACATCCTGACATCGAGTTTGTTGAAACAAACCATAGCACAAAAATCTGATCACGATGGACTCACCGGACAATAATCCAGTTTAAAGAGCACTTACCAAGTAGGGAGTACACTTAGGAAAGCATGTCCAAGCTCTTTTATAGTGTTTTGAATTAGATACAACAGAAGTGTCTCAGAAAGAAAATTGCTAATAGAATTTATCGAGTGTTTTGGGTTAAAAAAAAATCTCAATACTAAATAAACTTTCCTGTAAAAAATATCCAAATCAATATATACAAAGAAATTCTGTGTTGAGGTTATTGCCTAGCTTTTTCTGAATGAATGCCAATCCTAATTTTTGTCAGTGTACCCGTGTTATTTAGATCTCCTTCAGATCTTTAATGGAAAATTGTTTTATGGAATTATATGCAAGGGGACATTTTTTAACAATGTTTCTAAATGATTTTCCAGCAACCTGAAAAGCCATATTTTGACTTCACATTTAAACCAAATCAAAGTTGTTAAAATCTGGAAATGAGTTTTTATTGGGTGATGTGAACCTATTTTCACAGCTGTATTACAGACATGAAAATAGCATCCAAAACAGTCTTGTGCCAAATTTGCATTCAAATCAATGGAGTACAAACAGGTCAATTTTCAGGTGCTATTTTGGACTGAATAAAGGTCAAGACTGGCTGATCAGATTTCTTAGATATCTGGCAGTTGGTGGTGCTTTTGTCAGTCCATTTCAGTGCACAGTTATTTGAAAAAGAAAGTTTTCAAATAGCTCTAAATAGCCGTGTGAAAAGTTAAGCATACACTATGATTCAGAAGCTGATAGAAGCAACTGTAACAGTAATAACTTGAAGTCATCGTTTTTTGTACAACTTTAACAGTCTCTCACAATATGCTGTGGAGGAATTTGGGACACTCTTCTTTACAACACTGCCTCAGTTCATTGAGGATTGTTGGTATTCATTTATGCACATCTTTCTTAAGGTCCTGCCACAGCATTTCAATTGGGTTATGGTCTTGACTGTGACTGGGCTATTGCAACACCTTTTTTTCCTTTCTTTTTCAGCCTTTCTGTAGTAGATTTGCTGGTGTAATTTGGATTTCTCTGGCTGGACTCACATTTCACTCTAGAATACTTTGTTATACAGAGGAGTTCGTGGACAACTCAAGGTGCCCAGGTCCTGTGGCTGCTAAACAAGCCCAAACCATTACCTCTGCCCCTAAAACAAAGTGATGCGAACGCCGTCCACACACTAATGAAATGTCTCGATGACATCAAAGCTTGGATGGCTTCAAATTTCCTGCATTTTAATGATAAAAAGACGGAGGTCATCATCTTTGGTCCGGGCATCACGGGGAGGGTCACTCATGTGGATCTGGGTTCTTTATTTCAATATGCTAAGCCCACGGTCACAAATTTGGGCGTCAAAATGGACGAAAACCTTAAGTTGGAGGGTCAGATTAATGCTGTGGTTAAGACTAGTTTCTTTCATCTGAGACAGCTCGCCAAAATAAAAAATATCTTGTCGAAAGATCACTTTAATACAGTGATCCACGCCTTTGTTACAACTAGGTTGGATTACTGTAATTCCTTGTATTTTGGCATAAATCATTCCTCACTGTCTCGCCTTCAGCTTGTACAGAATGCTGCTGCACGGCTATTGACTGGAACACATAAGAGGGAACACATCACTCCAGTTTTATCTTCTCTGCACTGGCTTCCTGTTTATTTTAGAGTTCATTTTAAAATTCTTTTATTTGTTTATAAGTCCTTAAATGGCCTTGCACCACTTTACCTCGCAGAGTTGCTGCATCTACACTCCCCCTCCCGCCCACTTAGATCTGCTGACCAACTGCTGTTGGTCGTACCGAGGACTAAGCGGAGGCTCAGGGGGGACAGAGCATTCGCCGTGGCAGCTCCCAGGTTGTGGAACGCTCTGCCTATGCACATCAAACAGGCCTCTTCACTAGCTATTTTTAAATCTTCTCTTAAGACCCACCTTTTTTACCAGGCGTTCAAACAAGCTTGAGATGTTTGTATCGCAGTGTATTTATTTCTTATGTATCTATTTGTTTTTTAGTCTAATTTTATCCTGACTTTTGATTGTGTATTTTATTTTAATTTTATTGTTGCTCTTTTATTTTTATGTTACTGATGCTCTTATTTATTTTTATATTTTATTGATGCTCTTATTTCTGGGTGTTGACTTTTACGTTTGTCTTTTGTTGTTTTTATTCTTCCATGTTCAGCACTTTGGTCAGTGCTTACTGTTTTAAAGTGCTATATAAATAAATTGGCTTGGCTTGGCTTGGCTCACCCACCATGCTTGACAGCTGGTATGAGGCATTGGTGCTGATATCCTGTTTCTGGTATTCTCCAAACATGGTGCAGTATATTATGGCCAAACATCTCCACATTGGTCCTGTTTGTCCAAAGGCTCTATATGTTTTTATAGATGCATCTTTGCAAATCTAAAGCCACATAGACAGTGGAAGTGATTCGTGGCAATGTGGCATCCAAAGACCATTGACAGTGAATGATAGTTGGTGACTTCAAGCGACTGTGGGCAAACGAACTGTTGGTGATGTGAAGTGGGCGGGACTTGTGATAAACTTACAGGTCAGTAACTGAAGAGACTACCAATGAGAGTGAAGAATATTGTTGATTGCTTTATGATCTGTTAATAAACACTTTATTTCAATTCAGTTCAATTTTATTTATGTCAAATTATTATGTCAAATTACAACATCAACCTCTGGCAGAACCAGAGAGGGGCAGTCATCTGCTGCAACCGGCCAGGGCTGAGGCGAGAGAGACAGGACAAAAGACATGCTGTGGAAGAGAGACAGAGATTAATAATAACTAATGATTCAATGCAGATTGGTGTATGAACACAGAGAGTGAAAACAGGTGAGTGAAGAAGAAACATCATGGGAACCCCCCAGCAGCCTAGGCCTATTGCAGCAGAGGGTTCAGGGTCATCTGATCCAGCCCTAACTATAAGCTTGATCAAAAACATTTTAAGCCTAATCTTAAAAATAGAGAGGGTGTCTGTCTCCCGAATCCAAACTGGGAGCTGGTTCCACAGAAGAGGGGCCTGAAAGCTGAAGGCTCTGCCTTCCATTCTACTCTTAAGTATCCTAGGAACCACAAGCAAGGCAGCAGTCTGAGAGCAAGGTGCTTTATTGGGGTGATACGGTACTATGAGGTCTTTGAGATAAGATGGGGCCTGATTACTCTAGGCCTTGTATGTGACAAGAAGGATTTTAAATTCAATTCTTGATTTAACAGCGAGCCAATGAGAAGGCCACCTAGGCAACCGGAGCCTGGAATGTCCACAAGCAACCAGCTGGCAGCTACAAAGCAATGAGCAAATCGCTTCCAGTGTGTATGCAGCTTAAGATTTGTTGCCATGTTCTTTTTGGAGAAAAGAGGCTTTCTCCTTGCATCCTTTCTAAACAACCTATACTCTTTCACTATTTTTCTAATTGCACTATCACAAACTTCAACATTTAACATGCTTTGTGAAGCCTATAGAGTCTTGCTTTTGTTGCAATTTGCATTGCATAGTTTGACCTAGGGGTGAATTTGCCAATTATGAAGTGCAGTTTATTAACAGCACCTGGTTGCTACTTGCCATCAAACAGTAAGGGAGTAGTTTTGCAGTCATGTGAAAAAGAAAGTTTTCACATGATGACAGAGTTCTGTGAAAACCTTTTTCGCAGGACTGCACATATATGACAACCCTAAAGAGAAGTAATATTTAAAGCTTAGACTACAGTTCAACATTTTTCCTGTGAAGATGGTGACAAAAACAAGGCAACGTTATCATAAATGTGATATTGTGATAAATAATTCATATACAAGTGAAAATTAAAAGGACACACACACACACACAGAGCGGGAGAAAGCATACATAAGTTAATCAACACTACACAAATCGAGATCAGAGGCATGTTGAATATGCAGCGATGTTTCTGTTTCATCTGTCACCCGCTGCTTTCAACTATCTGCATCACAGCACACAAGTCTGGCAGAACTTCAAAAAAGGGCAGAACTTTGATTCAGCTTTTCTCATTTCACTGTGTTGTTAAGGCTCCATCTTATCTTAAAGACCTCATAGTACTGAATCACCCCAATAGAGCACTGTTGGATTACATGTGGTTCCTAGGATGCTTAAGAGTAGAATGGGAGGCAGAGCCTTCACCTTTCAGGTCCCTCTTCTGTGGAACCAGCTCCCAGTTTGGATTTAGGAGACACACCCTCTCTATTTTTAAGATTAGGCTTAAAACTTTCCTTCCATGACCAGTTGAGGCTGAGGGGAGAGAGGGCCAGCTTTCATTTCCCACGTGTATCAGTGAGCCTTGGCCATCCATGAGTCTGTTGCTGGTTCAACACTGTTCTGTCCCTGGACCACTTTTTATAGACAGTATCCACTGCAGACTGGGAACACCCTACAAGAGCTGCAGTTTTGGAACAGTCATCTAGCCATCACAATTTGGCCCTTGTCAAACTCACTCAAATCCTTATGCTTTGTCCATTTTTCCTGCTTCTAACACATCAATTGAGGACAAAATGTTCCATTGCTCCTTAATACTGTATATCCCACCCACTAACAGGTGCCATGATGAAGAGATAATCAGCATCTTTCACCTCACCTGTCTGTGGTCATAATGTTATGCCTGATTGGTGTATATTGCAGGCGAATACAGCAATCTCACAGGGAGAATGTTATGGCATCATGACAGAAAACCCTTGGTCCACATAGTCTAGCAAGTCAAACATTTTTCAGCAAGAATACTATCACTGTGACTTTCAAAGTTATCTTGTCTCATTACAGAAACATTTATCTGACGGTATGTAGCAATGATCCTGGGAACAGGTTAGCAGTGATCAAAATATCCATCTGTTTTCTGTATCTGTTATCTGTTTTCCTACTTCCAGAGCCATAACTGCTGTCAGATCCCCAAACCAAATGCACACCCCACAGACTGTGTTATCAAATAGACACACACACACACACACTGATGCATCAGGAGCAATTAGGGTTTTAGTATCCCAAGGAGACATCAGCATCCAGATCAAACAAGGACTCAAACTACCAGCCTTCCAATTAGCAGTGAAAGTGTGGAGTGATAAATACTATTGTAAATTACTTTACCTCCTTTAAGCAAACCAGCAATTCTTGAAAGTGAACCTTAACTTATAATAGAGTTTCTTTTTCATAGCTGTAACTCCTGTAGTCATACAGTAGACATTATATTGGTTACACCACAGGCTGAACATTAGTCTCCAAGAAAAGCAAATAGTCGTGCAGTAAGGACACATTTTGTAGATCACCCATTTACACTTGCAAAATTCAAACAAGTTCAACTGAGTTTATAGAGAAAAATTAGCCAACTGAAATATGAAATATGTTGTTTTCCTCTTATGTCCTCACAAGCCACATGAAGTGAATGCAATATGATTTCAATCACTGCTTTGACAGCAGCAGACTGAGTAGAGGGTAGAGTGGGTATATTCGGCATGGGGATAGAAGGCTGACAGCACAAGACAATTTCCCAAAATGATTTTGACCTGGTTCTGATCAGAGCTAAAATCTCTCTTTGCCAAAAAACTCTCTGTAGTCATGGCAACCAGATGCCTGCCCCCTATTTGGGAGAATTAATCCTACTACTGTGGCGCTGCTGGTTCAATACACTTATGTGTTGAAATAGTTGGGCTAAATCTACCTGTGGGGATGCGGTAAATTCACTGTGCAGATTCAGACTCTCATGGACGGCTGGAGCTGACTGGTTTTATTTGAATAGTATATCATATTTGTTTGGCTCAATAAGTCTCTACCACGATTTCTTTGGGAGAAGACACACTGCATGTGGTGTGGTGTGATTACACCTATTCGCTTTCTTTAAGACCACAGCTCCTAAGCCCTAAGTAAGGACTCAGCAACATGGTTGCTGAGTCCTTACTGACCCCATTAGATTTCCTCCATCACCCAAAAGCCAACCAGCTCACTTCTTTATAGCCCAACAGAATCTTTTTTCAGACTTTGAGACCCAGCCAACACCAACTCAAGTGTTACTTATCAGATTTCAGATACAATAATGGCGGAGACATACCTGCAGATAAACCAGAGTTACTGAGGAGGATCTTTGAACAGTCTGGAGTCTTTCTCCATATATCACAAAATATTCTGTATGGTTTGGTACTGACTCTTATTTACCCATTTCATAAACGATGGGGGGCTCTGGCTCATCTACTAATTACAAGGTAAGAAGCACTCTGAGTGCTCAAATAGAGTAGAGCTCAAATAGAGTAGAGCTCAAATAGAGTAGAAAAGTGCTACAGTATATGAGTGCCAGTCCATGAGAAAAATACAGACCACAGAATTAAAGAGGAAGGCAGAGACAACCTGAGGGCCCAGGGTGGATTTTCTTTACTTAATGGAAATGAAAAAATTTCACTCAACCTCCACATTATAAGACGCTTTAGTTCAGTATTTATTGCTGCTGTCAATGCAACATATATAGAATATTTATGAATTTCAACTAAACAAGCTTGGAACTTCAAGATTATCTTTGCATGATTAGAAATATTTTCATAGCTTTATAGAATTTCATTAATTTCATTTCATCTCGTTTTGTTGTGCAATCAAACACAAAAATCCAGCTGAATACTATGTTTTACATAGCATCCAAATTAACTTGTGCTTTAATAAAAACATTTAAAAGTCTCCACCAGGAGATTAAACTGACAGGGAAGCCTGCATTTTGTATGCGGAAAAGGTTAATAGCAAAACTAAACTATAAGAGTTTCTCAGCGATGGTAGTCTCAGACACATATGTATATACTTCTTGACTTCTGATAGCGCAGTGCCATCTATGTCCAAAGAAAAATATACAAGGTCTGGTAGTTCATTTAGCAGATGTCATGGTGTTCTAGTTGGGTTTGTGTGTTTGAAAATGTTAGAAAATTAATAAAATGTATATTTTATGGCCATAATCCTGTTTTATAAATGTTTGCAGACAGATGTACGTGTTGGTGTGCTCCTGTACATACATTACGTATGCAAATAAGTATACTCTCTGGATGCATTTCATCTTTTATGTCAGTGTGCGTGGGCCTGTGATCCGCTCAGATCTTAGCGTGTCAACAGCAGAGGAGGGCAGAAGCTCACTTTGTGGCAGGCTGTCATAATCAAATCATATGAGATCAAATAATGTCTCCTGAAGGCATGATTTACTTTGTCTCAATCTGCTACTTCAACACCAAAACTTTAACTTCAGTGTTCAAAATGACATTAAACTACAGCATTACCACCTTCAGTGAAGAATGTGTTTCAGTGCACTGAACTCCCTGATGTTAACACAAGAACACAGAAAGCCTATTGTTTTTGTTCCACACAACAAATACCTCTGAAAGGTCTAACTGGAAGAAACAAGTTCAGCCTGGAGAAGATGACAAGTGTGGAAGAGCACAGCATAATAAACAGTCTCATTTCACAGATCCTGATGTGAAAACCTCCAGGGGACTACACCCACAGGGGTTTAAATACCTGGGTCTCCCCACCATTTGGTTTGAGAACTGAAGAAGCCTTTCGGATTCCATTGCTCTGTGGTCCAGTTCTGACACTCACATATGAAAGTTATTGGTACTTTTGGTGATGAACGGAAGTAAAGACAAATCACAGGCTAGTTTGGTCTTCCCGTTTTCATTCGTTGACCAAAGTGTCAATAGTTTTCGTTATCGTCATTTTAGGTAGTTTTTATTTAGTTATCGTCTCGTTATCGTCATGAAAAAAAGGTTCGTCGACGAAAACTATGACGAAAATATTTCGTCAACGAAATTAACCCTCCCTTAGTTATGATGATGAGTATTTCTTCTTCATTCACCTCTTTTCACTCTGTTTTTTAATCTCTAGATCTCTTCCACAGCATGTCTTTTTTCCTGTCTGTAGTCTTTACCGTACAAGATCAATAAATCAATAAAATTGATATAAAATTTAATTGAATCATAATTAGCTTTGTGAGCCCACTGTCGTTACCAGCATGACTGCTTGAAATGATCTTTTACCTTTTTTTTCAGATTTTGGTTGGACAACAAAGGAGACAACATTGAATGACAAATTATTTCTGTCATCGTTTTCTCTTTCTAGACTAAAAACCCAACATCTGAAACTCTTCTCCATCAACAGTTTGATAGAAGTTTGTAAAGCGTGTCCTGTGCAACCCTCCTGCAGGCTGTCAGCCTCCTACATCACACACTGTACGACTGAAACATACAACTTCTCTACTGTAGATACTCAACCAGAGATGAAGGGAAACACAGAAACAGGATGATGAAATGGATTGAGGCAATAACGCATCTGAGGGCACTCTGATCTTAATGCTGAGTCCAAAAAAAAATCACAAAACATTTTCCATATCACCTTTGAAAAAACAAAAAAACAAAATTGAGCTCCAACTTCATGAAGGCACACAGGGATGCAGTGCCTCCTCCAGGCAAGTCATTCACTGCTTGCAGGTGGAAGCCTTCTATCTGTGGGCCCTTGTTCAGCTGGAGGCTAAGGAAGGCTATTTTCTGATGAATTTTGAAAGGGTTTCATGAGGAGCCTCAAGCAGCAGAAAGTGCTCTCAACTTGAGGAAGAAGATTTTATGCTTCAAGTTAGTTAGAAAGTGTGAAGTCGACCAGGAGGATGCAAGGTATTCATCTGACACTGATAAGTTTGAATGCATTGTATCTGACGCACCAATAAAAAGGTGTGTGGGTGCTGTGGCTTTATTATAATGCAGATGCTCCAACACACCCAGAGCACTGCATTATTTACACCATGACAGTGAGCAAATGTAGCTGACAAATAACATCATCTCAGTCCTGTATCTTTTATTAATGCTGAAAAGCTAATTCATGCGTTTATTACTTCTAGGCTGGACTATTCTAATTTATTATTATCAGGCTGTCCTAAAAGTGCCATGGTCCTGGGCCGTGTGCCCAGCGTTTTGTGTTGAGTTTTTTTAGGTTCTGTTTTCATTGAGATTCTTCTGTTGTGTTTCCCAGTTTGCATTTCATTTTGATTCTTTGTTCATTACAGTTTCTAGTCCTGTTATTAGTTATTGTTATTTCTATATTATTCCTGTTTCCCTTTGTACTTGTCATCCCCGTGTCTCTGTGTTCTAGTGTCTGATTTGTCCTTCTGTCATGTCCCTTGCATCTTGTGTTTTTGTACTGAGTTGTAGCTAGTCTGCATCTCTCCCATGTCTCCCATGTTTCCTGTTTCACTTTTTCAGTCTCATCTCATCTGCCTTATATTTTAGTTTACTTCCTGGTCCAGTCCTGTTCAATTATTCCCAGCTGTGCTTTCACCTGTTCCCGATCCCCTTGTTATCCTGTGTCTGTATTTAAGTCCTCGGTCTGTGTCAGTTCTTTATTGTCGTCAGTTTTACCCTGCCTGTTTGTCACCCTGCTCTTTAGTTTTTGTTTAGCTCTGGCACCTGTCCAGCCCCAGTTTATTTGTATTCAGGATGTCTTATCATTTCCTTCAATAAACCGTGTTAAGTTCAGTCCTGCCTTAAGAGGCCTGCATACTGGGTCTAACCTTGCCTGCTACACAGCTCATCATGGCAAAAAGCTCCCTGAAAAGCCTTCAGTTGATCCAAAATGCTGCAGGGACTAGAAAGAGAGAGCATATTTCTTCCATATTGGCTTTTCTTCATTGGCTCCCTGTTAAATCCAGAATTGAATTTAAGATCCTTCTTCTCATGTACAAGGTCTTGAATAATCAGGCCTATCTTATCTTAAAGACCTCATAGTCCCATATCACCCCAATAGAGCACTTCGCTCTCAGACTGCTGGCTTACTTGTGGTTCCTAGGATACTTAAGAGTAGAATGGGAGGCAGAGCCTTCAGCTTTCAGGCCCCTCTTCTGTGGAACCAGCTCCCAGTTTGGATTTGGGAGACAGACACCCTCTCTGTTTTTAAGATTAGGCTTAAAACTTTCCTTTTTGATCAAGTTTATAGTTACGGCTGGATCAGGTGACCCTCCCTGAGCCTGGTTCTGCCTGAGATTTCTTCTTGTTAAAAGGGAGCTTTTCCTTCTCACTGTCGCCAAGTGCTTGCCCACAGGGGGTCGTTTGATTGTCGGATTTTCTGTGTTACTGAAGGGTCTTTACATTAAAATACCTTGAGGTGACTGTGATTTGGTGCTATATAAATCACACTGAAGTAAATCGTTTTCTGCTGCTTTTCCAAAAGTGGGTCACAGTATCAGTATGCTAAGCAAGGCAGCCCAGGCATCTATCTTTAAAAACAATGTCTACAATGTGCTCCTGGTTCCCATAAGGTGTAAACAAAAAAGAAAAAGTAAGGCCTCACATCAACTTGACCCATTTCCAGTGTTTTTGCTGAACTATGCTAACCAGCTGCTGTAGTAGCTTCACATTACTGCACAGTCTAAAGAGTGGCAAACTTCCTCATCTCAATTTAGTAAGAACTGCAAACATGCAGCAGTTTGTTGCTTCCACTGTTGTAACCGTTTCAGTACATGTCATCTATGGTTTATTGTTATTTGTGACAGACTTACAAACTTTAAATCAGTATGTCATAAATTGTTGCATTAGTTGCCTTTAAGATTTCTCAAGATTTCCCACTCAACAGCCATCTTTTGATTTTGATTGCCCTTCGTTGAAGTGCTGGGAAAAAAGTAACAAAAAATGTGAATTAATGTATGATGGGGTGACAGCAGGACATCTTCTCTTTAGCCCCAGGTAGCCAAAGACTCACTGATGTATTATCTTTTTGTAGTTCAGCCTCATTAACGATCCAAGTGCCTTCTGGGAATTGGTGTCCAAACAACACTTATCATTATCATGTTTGAGTTATACTGTATGAATGACTGATGTGTGTTGTGTGATCTCTACTGTACGGCATAACACATGCTGTGTGCTCTAAGTCATTTGTTAGAATAACAGATGGATGTAATGTACAGTGAGAACATTATGGAGGCCATCATTATTCACAAAAAGCAGATTAATGCCACTGTGTGCTGGTAGACCTAATGAACAGTGGGTGGAGAGGCATTCAAATCCTAAAACAAGGAGATTCAGCCTGAGGACCTTGAATGAATTAACAAAGGAAAGGGAAGAGAGAGAGATGCCAAAAAAACAAAAAAATCCCATAAGCCGCCCTCGCTGATTTCCCCCGAAAAACATCATTGAAAGAGCCTCCTCTGATTTCTCCGCCAAAAAGTCTGAAATAATTACAAGCTCAGGATCAGAGGCAGAGCTTTCCTCGAAGCTTCTTTTTTCAACCTTCAACTCGCTTCATTCTCTGCTTTGATTTTTGAACCAATTAAACTGAGACAAGAGCAAGCTTTTGTCAAATAACATTCAGGCGAGAGAGCCAACAAGAGTCAGTGGGCAAGTATGGAAATCAGTTGATCACATTAAAACTCAGTCCCACTTGTTTGATGTTGTGACAGCAGTGCATTGGCCAGTGACAGAATCCAATCAACCAAAGCCTGGCGTGCATAAGTGCATTATTTATTTATCTTCCTGGTTAGGATACGATAGAGTGGTACACTGGTTGTACAAGCGGACGCCCAGCTGTTAAACAGTGGGTTATTATTGCCTTCATTATTGGCTTTATTCCTTTATTCATGTAACCTCCATTTAAGCCAACTTTCTTCTGCTTCATCTGACCATCACTTGGTTGCCACAAACAGTGCCTTTAACCAGAGGTGGTAGAAGTACAGATACTCGTGGTAAAAATACTGTGGTAAAAGGTGAAGAACTGAATCAACTTCTTTACTCAAGTAAAAGTGAAAGAGTACAAGCTCTGAAATGTACTCAAAGTAATAAACTAGAAGTACCTCTTTGAAGCACATCATCATGCTATATTAATATGATAATAAAATAATATTACTGTAGTACATGGGAATACATTTTTTTTTACTTTGCATCTGCACCTCAACAGAAAAATGAGTCAGGGGTTGAAGTGGGATTCAGGTGGAGGAATCCTGAGATCAGCTGGAGTAGTTCAGCATCACAATCATTTCTATTGTGTTCTCCGGTAGATTTTCTTTGTGTATAGCTGTGATCAGCTGACGTGCTGCTCTTTGTACTTTATACTGACAGCATACAGTTGTATCGAGGTGGAATTCAGTGAATGAACCGAAGCATCAGCTTCAATTCAAACTCTGACCATGAACACCACAGCTGCTGTGCACCAGTCCAACACAGAGTTTTACTGTAAACTCACCACAGTACTACAAACTAACCTAATTATCCTGCACGTCCAGATGTTTCACAGTATGAAAAAATATAACACATACATCCAGTATCTTGTCTGAACCAGGGTTATTATAGTTAACGAAAACGAACGAAATAACGAAAACTGAAATTGAAAAAACATTGTCGTTAACTGAAATAAATAAAAACTATAATTAAAAGGAAAAAACGATAACTAATTAAAACTGAATTGTGAGTTTACAAAACTAACTAAAACTAACTGAAATTATCGATAAGCTGACTTTCATTTCCTTTTTTTTTTTTTTTTTTTTTTAAGCCTTGTGGATTGATATGAAATCATTTTTTCCGCTCTCCGAGTTTAAGCTGGGAGCGCCACAGGACAACTGTGTGAGTGCGTACGCATGTGCGTGCGCTCACCGCGCTGGTCCGCAAAGTAATGGCTGCGGTCCCGTCTGGAGTCCCGTATGGAGGTTCCCCGCCTTGCCTGCGCCAGCTGTGACAATTATAACCCCGGTCTGAACCAAATGCTCAGTGCCCTGAACCCATTTATTGAAATGGTCACATTTTTGACAGAACCTTAAGCACTTTTCACCTTGTTAGACACAACTTGCAAACATATTTTCACTCACTAAAACACATTTTGCACTGTGATGCACTTGGGTTGCATAATGGTAGGCACCAGTAGCAAAATTGAAACTCAATGAAAGCACAGGTGTCTCAACTTAAACACAGCAACTCAAAATTGATCACACATGTGGCTAATGATGTGAAGAAACCAATATAAGCCAGTACAAGGAGCTTGGTTGTTGAGGTTTCACTACGGACAGAAACAATCAGAGAGGAAGAGGAGTAGATACTGTATGCACATTTGTTGTTGTAAAGTTTATATATATATATATATATATACACTACAATTGCTAAACAGGAGTTTTGTTTTGAAAAAGCATTTTTGTGAACAGTAAAGATTATCTCTAAAGACTTTATGTTCTGGTCGTAGTGTTTTCTTTTTTTCTATGTTGTGTGTAATGAATGTTCAGGAGTGTTTTCATTTTGATTGACTCGGGGTCTGATCTGAAAACACTGTTTGCTTTTGAGCACTGTTTGAACTGTTTTGAGGCAACAGTTTGGTTTTGCAGTTTGGTTTTGCATTGTTCCAAAAATGGAAACCGTACGCAGTAAACCGCAGAAAACTATGATGGATTTGGTCTATTTTCATCTATGCTGGCCTGTATATTTGTGCATAATCTGGCGATTGGCGGCCGGGTCTTGTGCGATATTCTGTTCCCCTGTGAAAATCTGTTCCCCCTAGTCGGCAGCGAGCAGCCAGAGAGGCTTATCCAACAGTATTCATGGCGCTTCTGATCGATTTCTCAGTTAAAGTCTTTTACAGTGTTTATTCCTCTCATCAAGGACAACAACTCCTGTGAATATGAAAAATATTTGCTCTTTATTTGCCAAAGTTACACGGGGGGAACCAAATATTTCAGCCATCCCAAATATTCTGTTCCCCCTCCATAACTTGGAAATAAATTAATTTACCAGCAAGTCTTTTACCGAGAAATCGATCAGAAGTGCCGTGAAGACAGTCGAACCCACGTCTCTGGCTGCAGTGCGCGCTGCTGACACAGGGGTAACAGATTTTCACAGGAGAACAGAATTTCGCACAAAACCGGCATGCTTGATGCCAAAAATCGCCCAACTGTTCAACTCAGACACTGAAGATGAGGAATTTGATGGATTTGTGGAAGATGAACAATTTAAAATGTTTGTATTTTTCTGCATTTGTTAAAACTGAACAATACTCTGAGTTAAGGCCCTTTCACACCGGATGCGTTGCGTAAAAACGACACGAAATTCCGAATCTTTCGGATGCGAACCTGTCGTGTAACCTTTAAACACATTGGACGCATTGCGTTTTTGCGACTAAATCCTCCCTATATAACGCACGTGGAAAAAAAAATGCAGTCGACATCAAGTGATGATGTAATGGTCCTGATGTTTCTAAACAAGAGAAGGAAGAAACAGAGTTTATGGGTTCATCCAACTCATCAGAAAGCAGCAGCAGGGAGAGTTTCATGGTTTGATCACGGAGCTGAAGCTGCATCACGGATGCTTTCACTCAAATTTCTGGATGTCAGTGGGACAGTTTGAGCTCTTGTTGGCAGAGTTGGGATCACGTGAGGAGGCAGAGGATAATATCAGAGAGCCGACTGACCCGGAGCAGCGTGTAGCTGTGTGTCTGAGGTAAAATATTATGATTTTATTGTTCCCACATCACTGTATATTCAGTACATCGGTTCGTGTTTTGAGCTGTGACCTCGCATGCTGCTAAATGCAGCACTCTGATTGGTCAGTCCTGTTTGTTCGCTTGCGAAAGTCAGAAAAATCGAACTTGATCCAAAAAAATAAATGCCGCAAATTCGTCCTGTGAAATGACGCGGTCAGTGTGAACGGCTGCATTAAGAACAGGAGAGTTTGAAAAATATTTTTAACGCACGAAACATTCGCACGGAATTTACGCGTCCGGTGTGAAAGGGCCTTTAGAGTGTGTGAGTTGAATAAAGTTCGACTTACCTGACGCTTTTGTTTCGCTCTACATATGTTTTATCATGCGCCTTATAACCCGGTGGGCCTTATGTATGAAAATAGACCTGTTCATTGATATTGCGCCTTATAATGTGGTGCGCCTTATGGTCCAAAAAAATACGGTAAGCCAGCAGTCTGAAAGCAAAGTGCTCTATTGGGGTGATACGGTACTATGAGGTCTTTGAGATACGATGGTGCCTGATTATTCAAGACCTTGTATGTGAGGAGAAAGATTTTAAATTCTATTTTGGATTTAACAGGGAGCCAATGAAGAGATGCCAATATGGGAGAAATATGCTCTCTCTTTCTAGTCCCTGTCAGTACTCTAGCTGCAGCATTTTGAATCAGCTGAAGGCTTTTCAGGGAACTTTTAGTCCAGTCTAGACGTAATAAATGCACAAATTAGAAGATTTTGTGCCCGAATTTGAGTTTTGTATCTTTGACTTTCCACAGTTATTCTTGGTTGGTTTCTCTATGTTTATATTCTCATGCCTTCTCAGTATACCTATTTGAAGTCTGCTCATGGTTATAGTTAATATTTAAGTCCTTGAGTTTTCAGTTGACTTTATCTCCCCTGTGTTCCCTGTATCCTCCTATGAACCCAAAAACAAATAAAAACCCACAATGTTACACAAGCATGAAAATTATCAAATAATAATAAAAGATAAATAAAGGGCTGGGGTAAAAATATCATGTCTATGTTACCTGCTCACCTGTGCACCTTATCTGGAAGACATTTAAGGTGGTCAAATAAAGGGAGCATCATTGGTCATTCACATGTTCTAACACTGGGTTCCATATCCTAGAAAACTTCAGAATGTTACCAGAAAGTTCGTATCTCAGACTGTCCACACGTAGGACACTTATGAGTTCAGTCAGCCAGGTCTCGAACTTGGGGGATAGATCATACTTCCACAGTTTCAGAATACACCTCTTCGCAATCATCATACAAAGAGTCAGAGCAGTATGTATGTTACAATCCAGGTTTTTCAGAGTAATGGAGTATCCCAACAGAGCAGTTCCAGGGTCAGGTGTGACAATGATGTTAAAGACAGACAAAAACCATTGAAAGATGAGAGACCCAAAAAAATGTAATTTTGGGTAAAACCAAAAAAGATGTGCTAGAGTACCTAGCACATCTTTTTTGACATCTTTTAGACATCTATTGCACAGTGAAAATTTTATTTAATCTCATTTTAGAGTACTGTAATCTATGAACTACCTTATACCAGTGTTGTAGTACTCAAGTTCGATCTTGGTCTCAAGACCACTTTTTGATAGTCTCGGTCTTGGCATGGTCTCGACCACATTTGTACTCAGTTTTGTCTCGGTCTCGGATATTGAGGACTCTGGATTTTATTTCAAGACCACAAAAAAGATTGCACTCCTCTGCCCTCTCCTGGGAGAACATCCTGCTAGGTCGCTACTATTATTGCCGCTTGCGCCTGTATCATGTCACTGCAATTTGCAATCTACCACAGTAGGCAGTTTCATTCATAATGTGCACGTTTGATCCCACTACGGTCGTGCCTGCGCTTGATTTTGCAGTCTACAGAAATTGAAATGCCAACTGGCATGAATGCGAGAAGAGGAAAAATGAAGATCAAATGAAAATTTCAGGCTTCCAATTCAACAAAAAAATCCCAGCATGAAAGGTGAATAACAACCTTCATATATTATATTTACACAAACTGAAAATTTAATGTAAATTATAGGGCTGCAACGATTCCTTGGGTAACACAAATACGTTGCTTCAATGTTTCGTTTTAACTCTGCAGCTCTGGTAAGCGAAGCATTTCATCCACATTAGTGGCATTAAAATTCTTTGTTGCTGGGACTGATTTACATCATTTAGAAAAAAAACAACCCTATAACGAGAGTGGATCATCGCAAACAAGTTTGTCCATGCCCCCATTGCTCTGTGCTGTGAGTGTGCATGTGTATTTTTTTGTGTGCGTGCATGTGCTGTGCAGAACATTTGCTAGCGGGGCTGCCATTAACACTAGCGATTGTTTGGTGCCGTGTTGTGCCAAAATGGGATTTCCGTTATTTGCCAGAAAATGATTGCCTGTATTTAAACTGTTGTAAATGAGTTGCTGATCTATAATCTGTGGAAAATATGTCAAACATATCTTTGTAAATAAGTCATTTTGAGTGAGAAACAACATTTCTGTCACAAGGTAGAAGCTGCAATCAGTTTTTGGCAGTGACTTTAATATATTCTTTATTTATCAGAGTAAAAACTGTGATTGATCTTAAAAATGTCTTATAAAGAGAAATCTGGCCAAGAGGGCAGCAGAACTCACAACATATATAACATTACACTCTATAAGTGTATACACTCTCCTTTTATGCTTTAATCCCTGATTAGCGACTAAAAATAGACCTGCAGTAGAAAAGTAATTTGGAGGATGCTTGTGAATAAAAAGCATTACAGCGTTAAGCTCATTCAGCCCCCAGTTTTTCAACAAAAACACAACAGCAGCTGTTTTATGTGTAGTCTGTCTGCACATGTGCAGCAAGCACAAAGAGGCGGAGCCGTTACTGGGACAGTGAGCTCAGGTGGAGCGAAAGGAAACGTTTTTCTACCAGCAAAACAAGCCCCCATAGGCAAAACAGCTGACTGGTGGGGAAGAAATCCCACAATAGTGGTAGCCACCAATTGACTTAGCTTGAGAGCGGAGAAGACGCACTCAACCCAGAGACACAGGGCTGCATAAAACGATTATTTTAGTAATCGAGTATTCTATCGTTTATTCCATCGATTAATCGAGTAATCGGATAAGAAATACTTTTTTTACTAATAGTTTATCTGCATATTTTAACTTACGTACTGCAGTTTTTCGCCTGTGAACAAACGGCGATGGATGGAGCAGCTACAAAGTTCTCTTTTCTTCACCTTAACACTTGCTGATCAGGTGCTTGATGAAGGACCTCCAGCTGTTTCACAGATTTAATGGTGGGTAATAGAAAAAGCTGCTGTTTTGGACGCTGGAAAAACGTTTCCTTTTGCACTACTTGAGCTCACTGTCTCTATAACAGCTTTGCCTCTTTGCGCTTGCACAGTTAAAACCGCTGCCTGCTATGAGTGTTTTGAAAAACTAGTGGCTGCGGGAGCCATGGCGCATGTGTGAGTAATGTTGTAATGCTTTGTATTCACAAGCATTCTCGAAAATACATTTCTACTGCAGGTCTATATTTAATCACTAATAAGGGATTAAAGTATAAAAAATATTTTGACGGAGCCCCTCAGTCCTGGGGGGCGGGCCTTCCGGTACTGAACCATTGCTAGTGCTAATGGCCCGCGCTCGCTAGCAAACCAGTTCTGGTAGCTACAGCTGAAGTAAAGTCAAAAATAGCAGCTGAAATTCTCAGCGAGCACAACACACACAGACACACAGAGAGCAGTGGAGGCGTGGAAATGCATGTCAGCGAGAGTTGCCCCCAGTCCTGTAAAGTACGGAACCCCGCATGTTACGGAGCCGTATTCCACGGAGTCCCGTAAACATATGGGGTTCTGTATTTTACGAGACAGGTGGCAACTCTAGCTATGAGACATTCTATGTTAAAGGAAATCCAGCTACAGTCACTGCCAAACACCCAGAATGGCAGAGGAAAAAGAGGACTGCTGCAAGGCTGAATCCCAGCCCTCTTATGCTGCCACGACACCACTCCGTAATCAGCCACAGGCGTGTCGCAACAGGCGGAAACCGCCGGAAGGGAATGACCACCGACTAAAGCCTCACCTGGCCACATATGCAAAAATTATCACTATCAATCTCATAAGACCTGATTTAGAGTTTTGTGTCGGTCCTTCGTACATAACTGAAAATCCTGAACCTGACAGGCACCTCGAGAAATGTAACTACACGTCCACCAAGACTGTGACTACTGCCTAGGCTTTAGAGGTGCTTTCCAGTTACATAGATAGGCCCCGTCACTCAATTAACAAGCAGGAGCAGCATTTAGTGGTTAGCATTAGCTTACTATTTAGCATAGCGCTGGGCTGAAAAAATTTCTGGCTAGAACCCTGTAATTAGCACGGCCACCAATGACAGCAGATAAGTAAGTTGTTTCTCTGCCATTAGTGCAATGAGTGATGGACAGTGCTAAGACCCTCCTCCTGGCTCGGTTGTTTTTGACCGAGAGTGGGTCAGGGAGGAGGTGGAGAAGCTTGATTTTTTTGACAGATTATCTGTCTCATACAGTCGCGATATGGTGACCGAGAATATGATTTGTGTTTTTTTGAAGAAAAAAAAAAAAAGGGTATTCGCTATCTGTTGGGTGTTGGGGCTGCCAAATGTCAGTCAGTCAGTCAGTCAGAATACTTTATTGATCCCAAAGGGAAATTACTAGTCAACCAAATTAGTGGTGATAAGATTATTTAGAACCACAGAAGCATTGGAGGGGCTGAGTATTTTACTAGCTGACCTGTCAAGATGGGAGTCACGTATTACATTATGGTCCCCAGGGACTTTAAGTTTGTGGTTGAAAAGTCAGACAACTTCTCAAAGGTTTTTCTGAAAAATGCTAGATCATCAATATTGGGCCCATAGATATTCAACAGTGTTATGTGAACCGAATAAAGATAACCTGTTACAACGATATATCAACCGTTCGGATCTCATAGTGTTGAAATGTGTTTAAGAGGTATGTTTTTCGCAACACCAAAGTTACCATTCCTGGACTGTGCGGTGCTTATCGAGGAAGATGGAAGCCTCAACATTGAAGTTTACCGGAAGCCCACACACACAGACCAGTATCTCCTCTTTGACTCCCACCACCCTCTGGAACACAAACTTGGGGTGATCAGGACCCTACAACACCGTGCGGAAAGTGTTCCCTCTAAGGCAGAAGGGAAGCATAAGGAACACACACACATTGAGAAAGCCCTCAAAACATGTGGTTACCCCAACTGGGCCTTCATCAAATCAGCTAAGATGCACAGGAATGAAGGCCAAAGACAAACTACAGAGAATAGGAAGGACAAGAGGAACAACATTGTCATCCCATATGTGTCAGGCTTGTCAGAGAAACTCAGAAGAATTTTCTCCAAGCATGACATCTCAGTATACTTCAAACCAAGTCACACCCTAAGGCAAAAACTGGTTCATCCCAAGGACAAACCCGCCAAACACAAGATCAGCGATGTAGTGTATGCTGTTCAGTGCAGTGAAGAGTGCTCGGACCTCTACATTGGTGAAACCAAACAGCCTCTTCACAAACGAATGGCACAACATAGAAGAGCCACCTCGACAGGACAAGATTCAGCAGTACATCTGCATCTGAAGGAAAAAGGGCACTCTTTTGAGGATGCCAATGTCCACATTTTGGACAGGGAAAACAGATGGTTTGAAAGAGGAGTGAAAGAAGCCATCTATGTCCACTGTGAACAACCATCATTGAACAGAGGAGGTGGATTACGTCACCAACTTTCCCCCGCTTACAGTGCTGTCCTGAGCTCCCTTCCCAGACGTCTCAACCCCCATTCACACCTTTGTTCCAGTGACCTCAATAGGCCACAGGAAACAATGGAGCGGAGTCCTAAATTGGTTTCAACTGAAACCACTGATTAAATATGACCCACGCCCCCTTCACACCTGGGCACATGTGTTCACGCACATGATCAATAGAGGGTCATAACCACCTCCAGGGGACTACGCCCACAGGGGTTTAAATACCTGGGTCTCTCCACCATTTGGTTGAGAACTGAAGAAGCCTTTCGGATGAGAGGTGAAACGTCTTCAAGAAACAAAAAGAAGTCCAGTCGCCTTTTTCAAGCTCCAGAGACTACTATGACCTGGATGACTGAGAATCTACACAGACATAAAAAGCTGGTTCTGTTTTGTAAGGAGCTGTCTTTCTGTAGTTGTTTTCCAACTATCTCCGCTGCCTCAGTTGTAGGTATACAAATAAAAGGTCAACCACATCAAAGGACACTATGTTCTATCTGGATTCAGAGTAAGTTTGCGGACTTTGTTGGTGACAAAGTGCTTGGAAATGTTGTAGGTGACCGAGTTTAACCTGCTAACAGTGGAACTGAGTGCTATACAAATAAGCATCTGAGCTGCAATCGGCTATGTACATATTTGTGCAATTTGGTATGCCAGTAGCATTTAGTCAGTCTTAATTGATCTCTGGCTCTCTTCCACAGTGTGTATTTTCCTGTCTCCCTCTCCTCACCCACAACCGGTCGCAGCAGATGACTGCCCCTCCCTGAGCCTGGTTCTGCTAGAAGTTTCTTCCTGTTAAAAGAGAGTTTTTCCTTCCCACTGTCACCAAGTGTTTGCTTATAGGGGGTCATCTGATTGTTGGGGTTTTCTCTGTGTTATTGCATATAAAGTGCCTTAAGGTGACTGATGTTGTGATTTGGCGCTACAGAAAAAAATTGAATTGATTTTGTCAAACAAGGGTGATGTGCAGAGCTGTAGTAACTATGGGGTTGGGGGGGGTTGTCTTTATGCAGAGAGCACTACTGATATATTTGCTTTGAGAGTGTCGATGGGAAAGTATAGTGGTCAGGAGTTGCTGTTACTCTCTTTGTAGACCTAGAGAAAATGTATGATAGGGTGCTGTGATACTGGATGAGGAAGTCGGCAGTGGCAAAGAAGTATGTGAGGGTGATGCAGAACAGTATGAGGAGAGTGAGACAGTGGTGAGGTAGGAGTGACAGATGGGTTCAAGGTGAGAGTGGGATTACATCAGGGATCTGCTCTGAACCCCTTCTTGTTTGTGATGGTGGTGGACAGGCTGACAGATGAGGTCAAGCAGGAGTCTCCGTGGAAAGAACAGGATTGAAAGCAAGAAGCACAAAGTGGAGAGTAAAAGCAAGATAATGAGTGTGAATGAGAGGGTATACATGTGTACCAGTGAAGGTGCAAGGAGGAGAGGTAGTGAAGATGGATGAGATTAAATACCTGGGGTCAACCAACACAACAGACAATGCACAAGAGAGGTAAAGAAGAGAGTGCAGGCAGGATTGAATGGGTGGAGACAAGTGTCTGGAGTGATTTAAGATAGAAGGATAAGAAGTGTGAAAGGGAAGGTTTACAGTGAGACCTCCTGTGAGGTATGGTTTGGAGACAGTGGCAAAGTATGTTGAATATGGAGCTACCAGGCAGGAGGAAAAGAGGAAGACCTCAGAGGAGATTCATAGATTTTGTGAAGGAGTACATGCAAAGGGTTGGTGTGACAGGAGGATGCTAGGGATAGGGTGAGATGGAGGCAGATGATCTGCTGTGGCGCCCCCAAAGAGAGCAGCCAAAAGAAAAACAAGAGGAAAAGAAAAAAATCCTGACTGTTGGAGGCCTTGTAGTGAACTTGGGCCATGAGTACAAGAGAGTCTCAGGCTGGATGGAGAGTTCCACAGCTGATTCTCTGCCCATTTCACTTATCCTGTGAACCAGGGTCATTGCTGAGGACAGATTTCAGGAATTCTCTAAGATTGCCATTCTTCAGTCACAATGAACTCACTAATGAAAACAAAGGCAAATTTTTGTTTTTTCGTGTTGAGATCGGCTGTCCACGTTTGGTTTCATGCAGGAAGATGTTGTATGATGCTATTAGCCCACATGTCAAAGAAATGAATGCCAAGCCCCAAGGTTTCCTAGCAGGACATTTCAATGTAACCAGATGATCAGTGTTATCACTGTCACATGTCAGTAGTTTTAATGCTGTGATTAATCTCTGTTTGTTGCCTTTTTTGTCTACTTTTCCTTTACCTGCCTTGTATTTTCTAACCATAAAGGCAATAAGTGTGCACTTTCAAATATGTGATGATGCTTTATGATTCAGGCTAAACAGTTACTGATCTGCTTTAGTGTAACATCTGTGTAAAGCCACTCATTTTTATGATGCAGGAATATTGAAGTGAGATGGCTCAATGATCACTGGGTCATTACAAAATGGTGAAGATAAATGTGTGTTTGACTCTTTGTGATTGCACTGCAGAGAGAAATACTGCGTCTGTCTTTGTGTCTCCATCTCCATCTTTCTCTCGGGCTCTTTATCACCTCTTGTTCCTCTCAGTCACTTTCATCCCATCTTGTCTGTATCAAAGGAACAACGCTATGGCAACAGTGAGTCCCATTGTGGGATATGTGCAGCCAATAGAGAGGCTGGTCAGAGGGTCTTTAGTAAAAAAATAAATAAATACTGTCACGTTTGCCAGGCAACAAGCAGTTCCAGCAGCTACTGTGTATCTGAGAAAGGAAACACTGGAAAGATCACGTGTATTCCCTGGCTGGCAGTGATGATAGGCTACACCAAAGCATAATTCACAGTGTGCTGTGAAAAGCTAGTGCCCAGATGAAAAATGTGAAAGGGAAACCTATCCATAGAGGTCCAATCTGTTTTTGGAGCAGCCTGTAAACATGTTCATTAATGTTGTAAATTTGAACATTTTCACACTTTTGGAGCCAAGTGTCCACTGAAGGAACTGCAGTTTTTCAGGGTTTTTCGGTTGCTCAGTTAGCTCAGAGTCATCTCTGAGTTGTGAAGTTATAAAACTAGCTGAGCTAGGTCAATGCCATGATAAAACAAATTCAATAAAGTATGTGTTTCACTATATTTTAAGAGTGAATGATAGCAATTACACACAGACCTGCTTTCTTTTTATATTTTCCAAATTTAAAGACTTGATTCGTCAATTAACATAGAGGACTAAGTGCTGTGGTCCTAGGTATTTGACTCAGTGTATTGAGTTTATAGATGTTCAAGTTCTGTTTATTAAATATTTTCTGCGTCATTTTTAATTTTCTTTTTCTTTTTTCTTCCATTATTAGCACCTGGGTATGGAAGCTTATTTCCGCCGCTAAAAATAAATGAATAAAAAAATCACCATCCGTAACCCGAGTTAATAAGTCAAAATTTCAAGAAAATAACTAAAATTTTTGAGAATAGAACTCGAAATTTAGAGAAAAGAACACAAAAGTTCTTTCGAGTTATATACTGTATCTCAAGATTTGGTGTTAATAATGTGAAATTTTGAGTTCGCTCTGCCAATCAGGAAGCTCATTGATTGTACGTCATTTCCTTGTTAACCGGAAGCGGGAGGCTGAAGGCATCAGCTGCCCAACAGATTGACATGAAAACATCAATTCCTTACCTTTCATGCAGCTGTTTTTTGCTAGAAGGCTTTTTGACCACTGACGGTCGAAAAGCTGTCAACAATTTGTTCGTTTGCTAGACATTGCTAGCTCACTGATACTGACACTATCCCATTTTGAGTGCACATGCGTTGGCATCATCTGGTTCCAGGTAACAAGGAAATGACCTCTTTCACAGAGCTTTCTAATTGGCAATAATAACTGGAAACAAGTTATTTTCTCAAAATTTCAAGATGGTTATTTTTTTTTTTTTTTTTTTTAGTGGTGAAAACAAGCTTCCATACCTGGGTCGTGTTACCCAGGTGTGTTTGCTTTCCTTAACTGCCCTCTAAAGGGGGTCTTCCCCTTAGTCTTTGCCTCAGTGTCTATTACCCTCCCAGTTGTTGCTCCCTGGTGTGGTTGCTGTTGGATGTGGAGTCTGTTGGCTGTTTTCTATAGACTTTTGTATTTTTTCCTGTGGATTTTGCATTAGGCTAGAATTAAAGGTTTGCTTTTGGTTTCCTTCAACATGTTTATGAGTCTCCATTTAGGTCTGCCTTACCTGCAATTCTTGACACTAAGTGTCAGCACTGTTTTATAGCACCAGTCTGGAGTCAATGCAAAGATAACTTTATAGGGGTGCTGCCAGTGGCACTGTGCTATACTGCAAGTGTTTACCTTTGCCATGATTTCATACGACTTTCGGTATAATGAAAATAAAAATCCATGCATTAATTTATTAACGTGTATAGGTGTATATATAGCAAGTTTCCATCATGTCTGAAGCGTTTTAACTCTTAAACATATGCTGCAAATATGTTGACATGTTGGGCACAAAAATATTGAGCGAGATTGACTTTTTCTTTATGCTTACTCCAGGCCTGAGAAATTAAAAAGAATGACTTTTGATTCTGGTCCCCAAAATTCCAAGACTGTAAATGTGGTTTCCGAATCAGCGATTTATACAGATGTGTGTGTTTCAGAGCCGGTCATAACTGATACAGTCGTCCCTCCTTATATCGCGGTTCACTTATTGCAGCTTCACTGTATCGCGGATTAAAAAAAATATATATTACTAATTCTGTTCATTCAAGTTGTAGTAAGAGAGTGGGAAAGGTTTATATGAGTGTGGGAAGGGTTTATAAAACCTTAAAATATATATAAATAATAAAATAAATATAACTCCGCTACTTTGCGGATTTTCACCTATCGCGGGGGGTCTCTGGAACGTAACCCCCGCCATAGGTGAGGGATCACTGTACATTGCTTTTGAGCCAGCCACTGTTAAATTTGAAGGTGTCGTTTCTGAACCCAAAGGAACAAAAACTAAGGCTGTTAACCCTAGTTCCTTAAAATTAAAGATTGCTCTGTGTGATGTTACGCCAGCAGAAATAGAGAATGTGTTTGGTGTTGCTGATCTGGCTCACTCACACAATGAATATTGTGTGTTTCACTCAACTGAATCAAAAACTGAGGGCTGTGCTTCTTGGCCTGCCTTGTGAGAAATTGAATATGGTGCTTCACAGCTGGAAAAGACTGTATATTGTCTACCTGAACCAGTTCAATGAAAAACTAATGATGATTCTGAGCTAGACTCTTCTAAGACTGCCATATGTTGCTAAGCCAGCTAAAACAAAGAGTGCTTATCATATGACTTAGTCTGCCCTGCCTGAGACTGCATTTTGTATTGCTAAAAAGTCAGAGACTGTTGTGTTTCCAGCACAGACTGCTTGTATTTTTAAACCAGCTCTGCTCGAGACTGCTAGTTCTCCTGAGCTGCTCTCCCAAGAAAATGAACACCCTGCACCTGCCCTTGCTCCCAGGATGGGGGTGGCCAGGTTCCAGCCTCAGCTTCAGCCTCCAAAGTTAGCTATGAGCCCTGCACAGTCCCAGTCATCAGAGGAGACGGATGAGTCACCTGCATCTGAGCAGGAGCTGTCTGGGTCCTAGTCATCAGAGCAGTCCCACTTCACCTAAGCCCAAGCCAAGGGTCCCGAGGCTCCAGAGTTACAGCGACCTGAGGGTCCAGAGTCAGACCCAGAGTTGCAGCATTCCACTCTGCCTGACTGCCCAGAGCCCAAAACCGAGTCCGAGGGTCCACTGACACCTGTGTTGGAGGTGTCCCATCACTGCCAGCTGGACTGCTGGGAGCAGCAATTTTAAGTAGCTATATCTGTGAATCTGAAAAGAGGCATGATTGCTGGTGCGAGATGGGCTGGTCTGAGTATTTCAGAAACTGCTGATCTGCTGGGATGTTGACACACTACCATCTCTAGGGTTTACAGAGAATGGTCCAAAAAAGAGAAACTATCCATTGAGCAGGCAAAAATGCCTTGTTGATGCCAGAGGTTGCCAGTTCTTGATCCAATAGACCACCTTTGGCATGTGTTCCTAATAAAGTGTCTGAGTGTATATACAGTAACATAAGGGTGTTCATAAGTGGAGGATTTCCTCAATCCCACTGATATGCCATTCATAAAGTAAGCAGAACCAGATCCAGCAGCAGAAAACTGATGAATAGATGGATGGATGGATAAAAACTAAAAGTAATGATCTGCACAGAGTAGTGTGTGTGTGTGTGTGTGTGTGTGTGTGTGTGTGTGTGTGTGTGTGTGTGTGTGTGTGTGTGTGTGTGTGTGTGTGTGTGTGTGTGTGTGTTTACTGGGCAGTCTCTCCAGGCTGTGGCCAGTTTGATTTAGTAGATTTGTCTGATTGGCCGTCCTCAGTACCTAACTCCTATGTGGAATACTGCTCACTAGACCTGAGTCACACACACTCTCATAGCATAGTGTCATTCTTTGTGTCAGTGTGTATTTATGTCCATGTCTGTCAGTCAGCATCTATGACAGCAGCCTCTGGCCACTCAGCTTCACATTTACATGCAAAAACAAGCAGCATCCAGAGTTCTTTGGAACGTGCATTCATCTGCCTCTTTTTAGGAGAAAAGAAAAGAAACACACACACACACACACACACAGTCTTGTCATTTCTATTTGGGCCATGAGTCACCCCATGGGTAGACACTTCTTACCTGGGTGAGGGGGGCCTGCTGCTTCCTGGTAATGGGGATGACCCTGCAGCTTCAAGGTCCCACCCTCCCTTCCCCCAACATCACTCTCTCTCTCACAGACACACACACACACACACACACACACACACACACACACACACACACACACACACACACACACATACGTGACCCATTAATCACTGTTTGCCTAAGGAAACCCCGAGTACAAGGATGACTCACTGACAGTATAGAGAACTCGGACACATAAACACACTTATGAAAACATTTCTATATAGGTATGACCTTCTTACTAACTTTTGATTTTGTCTAATTTCCTGTTGGATGCAACCTTTGACCTCACACTCTTCCAAAGAACACCTCATTCTTGGCATCAGGCTAGACCTATTCAGGTCGTTTGTGCTTTGCTGGCAGATCCTCCCAATTTACCTCATAACACTCACAAATACACAGACAGGAATGCATGCATGCTGAACTAAAGACTGCTGACTGCTGCATTACTATGTGAATACTATTATAATGTTGTGGCTGGCCAGGGAAAAGCATGCAGTGGTCAGTTTTGAGACTTTTGGTCTATTTGGTTTATTTTTCATCCATCTTTTGGGGCTGTGGAGAGAAAAATTTCCACAATTCACATTTAGGTTTTTGATTTTTTTCCCCATATTTAGTTTAAATATAGTCCTAAGCCACCCCTCATTTCCGTATATTTTGGTAGGAAAATGGGAAATAAGTACAATGATTTATTGAAATACGCACTAACATATATACATACACTGAAATGCAGTATATAAGACAGTTTGTAAAATTCTAATAACCTTGAAGATCAATATTTTGTATGATCACCTTTATTCTGCAACACAGCCTGAACTCAGAGGCAGCTTTCTTGTAATTTCTTTAGCCTTCAGGAACAGTTCCCCAGGTTTCTTGAAGAGCCTTCTTTGGATGTTGACTGCCTTTTGTTCTCTTCTCTCTCAAGATGATCTCACACTTTGCTTTAATAATGTTGATGTCTGCACTCTTGGGAGGCCAATCCATGTGAGTATCCACCCATGGCAATAGCGTATTGTTTTTTTTATTCAGGTGTGGTTTACTGCATTGGCAGTGTGTTTTGGATTATTGTCATGGTGACAAATGAAGTCACTCAGATGCTTTCCGGATGGTATGGCATGGTGGATGATGGTACTTTTCAGTGTTCATAATTCCAACAATTTTGACAAGATCCCAACACCACTGGCTGGAATTCAGCCCCAAATCATGACAGAGGCTTCACCGTGCTTTGCAGATGGCTGTAGACACTCACTGTTGCTTGTGTCTCCTGACTGCCTTCAAATTTGGATTAATTGCTCCATAAGGCCTTTGCCACAGACTTCCAGTCCACTTCTTCTGTAATTTGGCATACCTTTTCTCCCTGTTTCCCTATATAACAAAGTTATATACACTGCCCAAAAAAAAAAAAAAAAAAAAAAGCCACTTTGAAAACACTCAGATCTCAGTAGGGTAAATTCATGCTGGATATATATCCTGATATGGACTGGATAATGTGTTAGAAACAAAAGGATGCCACATCATTCAATAGAAATTAAAGTTATCAGCCTACAGAGGGCTGAATTCAAAGACACCCTGAAAATCAAAGTGAAAAAAAAATGATGCAGCCGGCTATTCATTTTACCAAAATTTCATTTCACTGGTCAGGAGTTTGTATTGCCCCACATGCTTTTATAATGTGGGGACATGCTCCTAAAGAGATGATGGATCTTGGGGGTCTCCTCCCAGATATGGACCAGGGCATCACTGAGCTCAACCCCCCCTCTGCTACTTAACTGACCGGATCAATATCCCAGAAGTTTAAATGTCTCAGTGCTATACGATGCTATATTTAAGTGTTCTTTTAATTTTTTTAAGCAGTGTATAATTAACAGCACGGCAACTGTTTGCCACTTTGTCAAGCAGCAGTAAGTTTTCATTTTGAAAATGCATTTGCATTTTTTAAACCTGATCTCTTATTAGATAAAATTAGCATCCCATTTAAAATCACAGTGGATTGCACTTTGTACCTGACTATCTTCATTAACCAGTGGCAGCGTTCAGCAATAGCATTATCTGATAACTCAACAGTTTTACTCTCTTCCCTGGATTTGAAAAAATATAGTCCTTTATTTTCATCATAAAGCTGTGTTACCAGTCATAGCAAAATGGGTATGACTGGTATTTTACTCCATCTTCAGTTCAATTTAATTTTATTTATATAAGGCCAAATCACAACAAACGGTCACCTCAAGGCACTTTATATTGTAAGGTAAAGACCCTACAGTCTTGAGTATGGCCATCCCTTGAGGGGTCCTGAGCCAAAGGTTAGGGACTCAAAGTGAAATACACCTTTTTCCACACATGCACTGCAGCCCTGAACTTTTCTAGACACCGCCTGACAAAGGTGCATGTGAAGACAAAAATGTCACAGCCAGAACAGTCACTATTTGGTCTTTAACTTGGCCGCTCCCTTCTACAAATTCAATGTAATGTCAAATGGCATGTGTGTGAATGGGGTAATATATGCATTCACAGCGAGCGAGTGTCATGTTGACACCTGCACACCACACAGCGAGAAATAGCCAGCTTCAGCTGAGATCACACTCCCTTTGAACAGGAAGAAACCTCCAGCAGAACCAGGCTCAGGGAGGGGCAGCCATCTACCACGACCGGTCGGGAGTGAGGGGAGAGAGAAGAGCGCAAAGAGAGAGAGAGTGAGCACGCCAGAGTTCATAATATTCTAGTCTATACCAGCATAGCTAAGGGATGGTTCAGGGTCACCTGATCCTGTCCTAACTACAAGCTTTATTATTTCCTGAAAATTAGCTACAGCACTTTCAGAAAGGCAACTGTAATTAAATTTATTGTCCAGGATTGTGTAATCCATTGTTGTAAAATGACATGTTATCAAAAAATGGTCAGGTGAGAGAGAGAGAGCAAGAGAAGATTTTAAGGAAATACTGTTAAATGTTCAGTTTTTATGATGCATGTCAGGATATTGTGAGTCATTCCTAGAATGCTTTAGCACATAAGGCATATAAATAAACTGTGTGTTGGGAAAGGCAGTAAATGAAAAACAAGTCAATAAATATATTAAAGCATTGAGGAACAAAAGCAAATCAGTGAATCAATGAACTTGGTGAAAGAGTGATAATTAAGATACAGTAGAATTCAGACACAAAGGCTGCTGCTGTTAAAGGGAGGAGACAATGACACATGGATTCCTTCCTTGGATTGAAAAGAATCCCTCTTTCAAACATTTAGTAACCTTGGCTTGCAGAAAGTATTAGCATCATTTAAGGTGAAAAGCCTGCACTACTGTCTGATGGAAGAACGCTGCCTACAGTGCAACTGCTGGAAACATATTCCTAAAGTGTTTCTCAACACTGAGTCTGAAAAAAACCAATGTATTTATTCTAGTGCAAGTTTAATAGCATCTATTTGTGAGGCTTTGGTGTACAAATGTCAAGATTCTAATTTCCTCTCTCTAATTTCTGGTTCCTAATTGTTGACAGTACAAATCTTCTTTAAGTCTTTCTCCTCATATCTTCTCTTAACAGTATGTTCAAAATTATAATTTCAATGTTTCTGGGGTGTGTCTCACTGTTTACAAGGGAATTGTGGTTCAAACTGTGAAACTGGAAACATCCAGCAGTTACAAAGCACTGCAGCACCCCCGTGTGTCTATCCAGAGAACTGCAGTTAAATGTTTTCTCTGTAAAATGGGAGGGTGTGTGTGTGTGTGTGTGAGTGTGTGTGTGTGTGTGTGTGTTGGACAATGCAATTAAAGGTCATCCAGTTCCAAGGGTGGGTGTCCATAATGATGTGCAATAGATGGGAGAAGCTGAGAAAGCAAAGGGCAGAAAGGAAGAAGAGGCAGAGAAAAGAGCAAAGAATTCAATGCAGTTCGGTTTTATTTATATAGCATCAAATTACAACATCAGTCACCTCGAGGTGCTTTATACTGTAATGTGAAGAGCCTACAATAATACAGAGAAAACCCCAACAATCAAAATGACCTTGTATGAGCAGCACTTGGTGACAGTGGGAAAGAAAAACTCCCTTTTACCAGGAAGAAACTTCCAGCAGAACCAGGCTCAGGGAGGGGCAGGGGTGAGGGGAGGGAGACAGGACAAAAGACATGCAGTGGAAGAGAGCCAGAGGTTAATAATAACTAATGATTAAATGCAGAGTGGGGTATAAACAAAGTGAAAAGAGGTGAAAAATAAACACCAGCATCATGGGAACCCCCCCAGCAGCCTGAAAGATGAAGGCTCTGCCTCCCATTCTACTCTTAAGTATCCGAGGAACCACAGGTAAGCCAGCAGTCTGAGAGAGAAGTGCTCTGTTGGGGTCATACAGTACTATGAGGTCTTTAAGATAAGATTGCGTTAGGCAGCAAAGGCCACCTGGGAAAAAAGGGTGGACTCGAGAACAGACAGCAAAAACAGATTCTGTTTCTTTATATACAGACAAAGAGATAAAAAAAAAACAGAATTTCTTGGTTTTCTGCTGGAGGAGAATGGGGCGGTGATCTGAGGAAAAGTCTGTTGCAGGAAGCAGCAATTCCTTAGGGAGAGAGAGGCTGGTCCAGTGGTTTTCCAGGAGGGCAGGGAGGACAGATAGTATGAACTGAGGACAGGAAAGTTCTGCAGGGGTGGACTGTGGAGTCCAAAAAGGCAGCGGCGGTTAAGCAGTGACCCATGAGTTCATTTAGCAAAGGGAGTAATACTCCAAACAGTCTGACTAACGTGCAGACTGTGGGTGCCCAGGCTGCTCCTTAAATCCAGCTGAATGATGAGTCTGATGGAGGACAGGTGAGATACTGTGTTTATAATTCCTTCTTAATTAAACTGATTTGTTTGTGGCTCTAAAATGTTTAGAGATTATAGTCAGGTACTCAGCCAGGTGTTTATTTCTAGGTTTTGTATTAATTATTTCCCTTTTAATTCTGTTTATCACATGTGACAAGTCTTTTGGCTTCAGTGAATGTGGACAAATCAGCATTATATTATTTCAGTCAGCTGTTTCAATCAGAAGAAGGCTTTGGAGTTTCCTGCATGGATTCATTAGTTCATTTGCTTTATCCTGTGGCTATGGAGAATAAAGGCTTATGTGAGTATTACTAGTTTAACTGAGAACTATCAAAACCTCTAATTGTTTTTTAGGCTGTGATCTGAACGGGGAATTTAACTGTTTGAACCAGCATTCCTTTGGATTTCTTTAACTTTGTCCAATCACTATTTTCTTTCCTAGGAAAACTGCAGTTTGCTGTATCCATAATTTCTGGATCTACTGGTTTGTTTTTTAATATAGCACATTTTTTATTTATTTAAGTGCATGTCTTTGGACTGTGGGAGGAAAGCGGTGTACCCGGAGAAAACCCACACAAGCACGGGGAGAACATGCAAACTCCACACAGAGAGAGAGGGAGGGGCCTGAGCCAAGGTGAAATATATATATATATATATATATATATATATATATATATGTGTATATATATATATATATATATATATATATATATATATATATGTAAATACACATCTATAATCTGCAGAGTGGTGATGGTCATTTGCCAAGAGTTGTCGTGCTTAACACGTGTGTTGCGGATGGCGGTGCATCGCTGTGTTGGTAGGATGTGGCGGAGTGAACACGGCGTCTGCCGCTCGTCCGCACCAAAAATGATCCGGATGGTCACAGAAAGGCTATACAAGGAAAACCTCAGACACGGTGAACATTCTCTCTGTGGAGGGCTGCAGACCGTCATCGGCAGCAGTGTGACGGCGTTAAAAGGTTTTGAGTTCAGGCACATATAAAAAAAATTCTCTATCACAATAATTTGGATAAAAAGGGGGGTATTTAATGGGATAATGTGGCAGCTCTTTAGTGGTATCTAGTAATAATCAATGCTAATTATTAATAAGGAAACATATTCCAGGATTTGTACATTTTCATAGTGAGCGATAAAGTTTATCCTGCACTAAACTGCAGTATTGTCATGCAATCTTTAATGAACACAAAGTTAGTGTACAGGAAAACTCATAACCTCATATACAGATCTAATATCAGATTTAAAAGTGAGAACATTGCATGTAAGCTTTAAACTTCCTCCATATCAAATGTCCCTTTTTACCTTTAAATCTAACCTCTCTACTTCCTCTCCTGTCATACAGCAGCTGCACTTTCAGCTCACAGACACACTGTGTGACAAACTGCACACAACCAGTTTGTGTGTTTACTGATAGAAACGTTGCATTTGAAATGACCTGCCACAACACGTTACTGCCTTTGTGCTCCTCTTCTGTAGTGCTAGCTAGATGCTGAAGTACCGCAACCAAAACTTATGGACATCTGCACCACAAACACCGTCTCCTCCACGGAGTATAGCTCTGTAAATTATACAGAATTATGGCTCTTTCTTTCCTTTGTATGTGAGAAGCTCCAATGAGCCCCAGTGATGGATGCACCAATAAGATTGTTCCTCTATTTAGGCTCAGATCAGTTGGTGATTAAATGCGCGCAGTGATGGGAAACAAACACTTCCCTCAAACCTAAAGTAAGGAGCCTGTTTTGAAAATGTAAGGAGTAGAAATAAAAATCTATTCAAGCACAATAATGAAGCATTTATAGTTTGGTACATCCCACCTCTGGCATCATGTCCCCAGCAGCCTAAATCTATAGCAGCATGGCTAAGGGATGGTTCAGGATCACCTGATCCAGCCCATAAGCTTCACCAAAAGGAAAGTTTAAGCCTTTACCTAACTGACCTGCAGCACCCTCTCAGCATGCACAACAAAGGCTCAATATAGGCTGTATGATGTCCCACAATAAGGCAGTGCTATCTTATCCTTTGCTGTACAGGAACTGGTCCATTCCACCTGGATAATAGTTACACTGCCTCCTAAAAACTTTAGGAGGGTCATCTGCTTCCTGTCCTCTGTACCTCCATGCTAAGAAAGAGTGAGTTCAGGGCATCCACGTCCTTTAGCTGGAGGAATGTGTTGGCAGATCTGTCTCAGGTGGACACAGCATGTGATGGCCGGTTTATGCTGGCAGTACTGTGCCCACTCCTAGCATTTTCTTTGCCTCAGTGTGCATGTGTGTGTTGTATGTCATTCAAAAGCATGAACATTCAGCCAGGTGACGCATTTGTTTGCTACGTGCATCTGAAGACACAGCTATGCTTTTATGTAATGATAATAACTGAGTGCCCTTAAGGTCACCTCAACACATAATAATGTGATGTTTTACCTGCAAACAAAAAGAAAAAAAAAACTTGCCCCTGTTAGCTAGCTAGCATTGGTATTGTGCTCAGTGCTGACTCTGTTCTTCTTCTACTGCCTGAAATTATGTCCTTCCTGCTTGGTAGCCAAGACGGCAAGAAGTCTGAATCATTCCACATTTTAATTTTTGACCATTATGAGTACAGCATTTGTGCTTGTATATTTATTTAGCCATACCTGATAGTGTGAATACACACTTATGAACTCAAAGTAGTGATTGTAAATATGGAAGTATGCAGTTTGGGAAACAGCAGCAAGTTTAAGTTGTTAAGGATTTTCCTCATTAACAGCCAAAAAACTTGAGTGCTTTAGTAACTGATCAGCACTGTGGGACTCGAGATGGACAGTTAAAAGAGAACTGATCACATCCTGATCACAAGCCTCCCATAAGGCTTCACTGGTCTTTGACTGGATAACTCGCTTGTCTCTGCAAAAATATGAAACTGAAGGCTAAAGTTCTTTGGTGCACTTATGTTTCCTCTGAAACCACAATTATTTTTATGGACATCAAGTCACTTTATCCTGTTTTAAAATGTTCTTTATTAAAGCTTTCTGCCATTAAAATAGATTTGAATTTATCTAATAAACACTTTTACACATTTAGATGTACAATACTGAACGCACTGTAATATAAGCAGCTACAAGGACAACTTGTAATGTCAATGAACATAGCATTTGTCTTCATAACTATGTAAAATTATGTTTTCCTTTTTTATTCTCTATACAACAGCAGGTGGTGGTAGTGGTGGTCCTTGGTGCAGAGGTGACCCAATCTCATTTGTTACAGGTAGTGTATTAGATTGGGTTACCTTCATGGTCCTCATTAACTCTGATTTAAACCATTTCATTGTTAAACTAACAGTCCAGGTGAAGCACTAGCAGCTCCTGAAGCTGTGAATATCCAAACGCATGTGCTGTGTCCACATCTAGCTGCTCTAGATCGCACAAAGGCTGATGTTAGTTGAGTTTAAGCCAGATTTTTTATGGTTCAAAGCTAAAGTAAAAGCTCCTGGGCATTTTGTCTCCATGCTGTCATCCTCTCATCAGCAGTAAAAGCCCTCCATTTACAGGACACAGAGCTGAGAGGGAATGCAGTGTGCCACAGGGTAGCAGTTACACAGACAGATTACCTGCAAATCCCACCCAGGGGACGCAGAGATCAGCCACATGTGCAGACTGCACGCACACACACGCGCGCACACACACACGTGCGCACACACACACGCACACACACACACCTCTTGGAATAAGATTATAACACCAGGACACACTGGGCCAATCCACTTCATTTCTGCAGGAGGAGGAAAGTGCTCGATGCTGATGCACTCTGACTGGCAAATGTGAAAATGTGAGCGCACTACCAGGGGAGCAGAGAGGTACATAAGGTCAGAGAAGTAATGGAATGATAGAGTCAAATGGCAAAGGTCCAAGTGTAGGCTGAACCATATGCATGCTAAACCTGACTGAAAAGCCAGACTGTTATTCTCTCATATTCAAGCTGCATCACAAAACTTATTAAAGCCACACTGTCATGATTATCAGTACTATTAGAGAGTCATGAAGCAATGTGACAAAATTACAAAATCAGCTACAACATAAAAACTTTAAAGCTTTGAGGTTTTCGTGGCATGGTGCACTGTCCTACTGGGGGATGCGCCTGTCAGAAAGGAGACTTGCTGACATGAACGGTGTATGAGGTTTCCAGTAACACTTAGGCTGGTCCAGTAAATGCCAGGACCTCAAGTTTCCTAGTAGAGCCCTGAATTTTAATGAGATCATCATTTTTATCTTCCTCACTAGTCAGTGGCTGAATGGTTTAAGTTTAATTGCAGTAAGCTGATTTCTGAGCATCAGGGTTCGGTGCTCATTTCTAAAAGCAACTTGAGTATGCCATGCTTGTGACCAGCTGAGGGGGCCATGGGAGGTGGCTGGAAGAATCAGGAATGTGCACTAACATAACTGAAGAGTTAAGCTGGCTTATTAACAGTGTACATGCTGCCTTTACCCCCAACCGGTCACAGCAGATGGCTGCCCCTCCCTGAGCCTGGTTCTGTCGAAGGTTTCTTCCTGTTTAAAGGGAGATTTTCCTCCCCACTGTTGCCAGGTGCTTGTTCATAGGGGGTCATTTTGATTGCTGGGTTTTCTCTACAATTAATGTACGATCTTTACCGTACAATATAAAACACCTTGAGGCAACTGTTGCTGTGATTTGGGGCTATAAAAATAAAATTGAATTGAATTGAAAGCGTCCAAAGCAAAACATTAAACATCTACAGTCTACAGAGGAGGTTTCTGCTTTATGAGTTGAAAATATACATTTAAAAACATAATTAAATGTCATACATTACATTTAAGTTGATGAAGTAATTAAACTTTTCTAATAGGGTAACAATACTGATCAATACTGATGATCAAATCATATAAGTTACGTGAAGGTCAAACACTGAAAAATTCCACAGAGAATGATCACAAACTCTGGCTCCACACCTTGTAATGCTGTTTCAAATAATAACTCATTTATAATAAAATCACTCATTACAGATCAGTGTCACTTGGTACCTAAATACCACATTTGCATCTGCGAATGCCTGGAGTTTAAAGGGGACCTACGATGCTCATTTCTGTCTCCATGAGGTTGGACTGCAGTAGCTATACATGATTAACAGCTAAAAACAATCCTTATTTATTATACACTAGGCCTTAGTGCATTATCCTTTGTTGAAACAAGACATTTCCTCACTCTCTGACTCCCCGCTTCTTCTGATTGGCTGCCCTTCATTAAACAACATGTTAGGAGGTCCGGTGGGTGGGGCTCCTATGTTCAAGTGTAGGGTTAGCTGTATGAAGAAAAGATACCATTTGATGAAACGTTCATATGATTGTTTAGCATTCAAGGACTAATTAGTCAATTAAAAACATCAGTGTCATGTATGTGTTATGTACAGGTTGTACGTATCAGTGCTGGATGCCAAGAGGTCCTCTCCTTTTACATAAATAATCACAATGTTCCCAAAAATGAATGGCAAGTAAAAAATAAAATTATTTTCCATATTTCCAACACAATCCTTTTTAGTTCAATTCAAAGACGGCACAGCATGTGTTTCCTTTCTCAGTCAGAGTTCATCTGAGTGTGCTGGTTCTGTAGTTTTGTGTGCTGTTACTGGTCCGCCGGAACGACCTCCAGGATGATCTGCAAGGTTCGGTTGAAGGAATCTGAGGACAGTAATAAAACCACGTAAAGCTCCGTCAAGATAACATTCGAATGAGACAAAATCACAGTTTCAAAACTAAATCACAAAGAACACTGACAAGGTTGCAACAACTGGAAAAGGCCAATTAGTAAAAAAAAGTTCAATTTACTGCAATAGCAGGAGCTTATTAATCTGCAAAGTGAACATGCTTTGATGGCTATATTGTGGGTACCTTATGGTGCTGCTGCAGTAACACATGTTATAGTTAACACTTTATGGGGTGAGAAACTAGATTTGGTGACTTCAATACACATCCAAATTGGCCTCTATCCAGTCTGCATGAGGTTGTAGAACCACACTGCTTTTCCCCAGCCAATCAGGAGATCAGGCTGCTTCACAGGTGTGATATCATGAACTCAAAAAAACAAAAAGCACTGCTTCACTGTTATTGCCCTGAACAACAAACCAAAAAATGCTCTTTTAGTAAATAAAGAAAATCAACATCTGTCTTTAAACAACCGAAAATATTTCTTCAGATATTGATGTACATGCACATATGTTTTCCATCCATTTTCTTCTGCTTATCCTGTTCAGTTCTGTGGGTGGGGGGACTGCTGCCTATCCCAGCTGCCATAGAGCAAGACACAGGTACACTGTGGACAAGTCGCCAGCCTGTCACAGGGCTAACAGAGAGACAGAGTGCATTCACACCTATGGGCAACGTAGAATCTCCAGTTAACCTAACCCCACTAACTGCATGTCTTGGACTGTGGGAGGAAGCCTGAGATTTGCAACATAAAAATGAAAAAAGTCACAGAAGTCTGTGACAGATTGGAAACCTAACCAGGGTGTACTCTGCTTTTTTGGCCTTTGAGAAGTGGGATAGATTCCAGCCCCCCACAGCCGTGAACTGGAAAAATGGAAGAAAATGAATGAATGCATAGATGAAATATCTCACCAAGTGCCATATAAAACGTGGTATGAAATGTTTTGATAAAGGCCTGGATGACCTCTAATTTCCTACTTTTAAATTCAAATAAAACTCAAGTTTTTGTGCTCGGCCCAAAAATTCTTTAGAAAAATGGTGTCTAAGCGGATACTCTGGATGGCATTACCTTGGCCTCCAGTAACACCGTGAGGAATCTTGGAGTTATTTTTGATCAGCATATGTCCATCAGTGCACGTATTATACAGATATGTTTAACTGCTTTCTTCCATTTGTGCAATTAGAAACACTCTTTCTCAGACTGATCCTGAAAAGCTAATTCATACATTTATTACTTCAAGGCTGGACTATTGTAATTCATTATTATCAGGCTAAAATCTCCCTGAAAAGCCTTCAGCTGATCCAAAATGCTGCAGCTAGAGTCCTGACAGGGACTAGAAAGAGAGAGCAGATTTCTCCCATATTGGCTTCTCTTCATTGGCTCCCTGTTAAATCTAGAATAGAATTTAAAATCCTTCTCCTCACGTACAAGGTCTTCAATAATCAGGCCAAGTTTAGCTGATGAAAATCAGTGATTGGATCAATGATCTTTTCTAATCATTGATAGCCTTAATTTTGGATTGAATGATTAATTTATAAAATGTCACAATAAAATGAAAAATGTCCATCACAGGTCACCAGATGAGTTGTGAAAAGCAGAAGAAAAATGTAAAAAAAATAAATAATCATTAATTATGTGTATGTTAGTTTTATGAATTCCTTCATTATTAAATGAGCAAAAAGCAATGCTTCTTTTAGCTGCTCCCTTGTTCACAGGGGCTGCCAGAGCGGATGGATCTGCATATTTGAGCTGGCAGATTTTTCCACTGGATGATGCAACCCTCCCAAGGAATTGTGCCTCGTCACGCTCTCACACCAGAGCTCTTTCACGTTGAGCGAATGCATTAACCACTACACTGCAGAGCCACATTCATTATTAAATAAAGAGTTGACTGCTTATTGGCTGTTATTGATTAAAGAATTAGTGCTGTATTAATTTCATGTTTGCAGTTGAATCAAAAGATCCATAATAACTGTTAATGATGTGTTACCTAAAGTCCTCTGAAGCCACTTTGGTCTGTGGTTGAAGTAAATAAAGATGTAGTATGCTGGGATGCCCGTGAGGGAAATGGCAAATCCAATTCCTGTGTTGATGGGGTCCGAGTACAGAGACAGGAAGACCATGAAGAAACACGTGATGCAGAACACCACTGGGAATAAGAGTGGGACCTGTGGACCAGTCAGCAGTGACATGATGATATACACAAACATGCATGTTTGATGAAAAGTCAACATTTTGCAGAAGTGAATCGTTAACATTTTTGTTTTTAAAAATTCAAATGTAAGAACGATGTAGCCCAGATCCAGGCAGGTTTTGGGGCAGTAACAACTGCACAGAGGTGTGGAGATACTGACTTTAAAAGGGCGAGGGAGGTCAGGCTTTGTGTATCGGAGGTAGATTAAACCCAGCACCACCACACCGATGAACAGCCATCGCAGGAAGCTCATGAAGTTCAACAGGCTGTAGATGTCCCCCACGAACAGCTGGAGCATGGTCATAGGGTACTGCACAAACACAAACACACACACACACACACACACACGGTTGTGTTTTCATGACTCCAGATGGCATACTGTGTAAACACATTTATAGCATGTACCGATAATATGAGGAATACAAGTTCACACATGACCTCTAGAAGTCCTTCTGCAGCACCTGCTACTGTGTGAACCAAGTTAATTGTTTAAAATATATGTGTGTGTGTGTGTGTGTGTGTTACCAGACTGTCTTAATACAGATACATTACTGAAGTAATTTATGCATACATGTGTAGTGATAAAAAAGCGGTTTCTTCAGCCATTAACTATGGTGCTATGATGGTTGCATAAGCATTAATTAAATAAGCATTAACTTTAAATAGATCCAAAACAGCTACTGCAGACGGTGTTGAAAGGTCTGTGATGCCCTGTGGTTTATGTGACTGCAGGGAAGATTCTTTGTTCCTCTGTTTCTTTCAGATGTTCATTAAATTACACGATCAGGACACTTGTTGAACGACAGCTGGCTTCCTGTTACATTGTGATTTGAATTTAAAATCCTGCTCCTCACATACCAGGTCTTGAATAATCAGGCCTTAAATAATTATCTTAAAGACCTCATAGTCCCATATCACCCCAACAGAGCACTCTCAGACTGCTGGCTTACTTGTGGTTCCTAGGATACTTAAGAGTAGAATGGGAGGCAGAGCCTTCAGCTTTCAGGCCCCTCTTCTGTGGAACTTTTGCATTTAATCATTAGCTATTATTAATCTCTGTCTCTCTTCCACAGTGTGTCTTTTGTCCTGTCTCTCTCCCCTCAGCCCCAACCAGTCTCAGCAGATGACTGCCCCTCCCTGAGCCTGGTTCTGCTGGAGGTTTCTTCCTGTTAAAAGGGAGTTTTTCCTTCCCACTGTCACCAAATGCTGCTCATAGGGGGTTGTTTTGACTGTTGGGTTTTCCAACCCCACCCCCCCAAAAAAAGTTTTGCCAAAACATGCACACCTCTGTCTAAGGAGGGTGAGTACATGTCACCGCACCCTGTTACTAAGTAGAGTAAAGCTGCCATGTCATGACATGTGAGGGCAGGAAGTCGTGTATTTCTTTTGCAGAGCTTTTATCGCTGAGGGAAGAAATCTGAGCCATGAGAGCCGCCACTGGACTGACCAATGACGAAGGCCAAACCATGGCTCTCTGTATCGTTCTTGCTTGTAGATGGTGGTAGTATGAAGTGTTATGCTTAGCCTAGAATCTCTGCCCTTCTCGTGAGGAGAGTCACAGCCAGCTGCTTTTATGGGCTGTGATTTCCTGAACCCAGATGCACATGTCTAAATCTGCTGATTCTTTAATATTAAATGTTTTAAATGTTCTAATTGTGAACTAAAGTGATGCCTTCTTTCACAAAAAAGAACACATAACAAATACCAAAGCTGTTCTAGAAGCAAGTCTGGATACTCAGCAGTCAGCTTAAAATGTCTCTAGATATTTATTTGGTTATTTATTTTGAAGTTATTTATTTAAATGAACTTTCATGTTTACAGGGACCTGAAAACTCCATGTATGGAATCAACACTCAAACCTCATTAAAAAAAAAAAAAAAAAAAAAGCTTACTTTTCCCAAATTAAAGTTTTAAAGTTCTGCTTCTATCAGCATATTTGCTTCTGCAGAAAAGTCTCAGATTTCATTTCAGGACTCATAACATCTGTGATAAGAACATTTTGGCCAATCCTATTCAATTTAATTTTATTTATATAGCACCAAATCACAACAAGCAGTTGCCTCAAGGCGCCTCCAAGCACATTATATTGTATGGTACAGACCATACAATATAATGCGCAGAGAAAATCCTGTGCGCTAACGTTGTTGTCAGTAACAAAGTATAGTTTTAGTGATCTTTAGTGTACTGTCTAATAAAACATTATACTCCAGTAAACTGACCATTATGAGGACGGCTGCCAGTGGCGTGTGTCTGCGGACATGGATCATGGACAGAACCTCAGGGAGCTGGCCTTCACGTGAAGCTACGTAGAACATTCTAGTGAACACATCAAGACAGACAGAAATGAGGGCAATGGCATTCACTTAATGAATCCTGACATGACTACAACCAGCTCTTTTCACCTGTTTTCATTTAATACTACAAACTAATCATTATTCTTCTAATGGCCTTTCAAAAAGACTTAAAAACAATGAATGGATGTTTGTTTATTTAAACAATACAGAGTTTTTCACTAGTACATGAGCATGCATATCCATATTCAACAAACTTCCACATAGAGGTCGAATCTGTACCTTGACAGAGCAAAGAGGGAGCCATTCATGGAGCCATAGCAGGACAAGGCCACAAACACTGGGACGACTATCGAGAAGTTCCCCAGAAGCCTTTCTGCAAATGTCTGAGAATCCCACAGAAAGGGACAAATGAACATTTGTTGAGAATTTCTTTGTGTAAAATGTCACACTGTATCCTTACACTGAAGTGGTATTCAGGTGACTGGTGTATTTGATCAGTTCATCAGAGGCTGGCTCAAATGAATGTTCTAAGTCTAAGTTTCCAGCAGATTAAGTGATCGTGGGAAACAAGCCATCAGAACCATGTGAACGCATCAGAGGTGAAAACAGACTGTGGAAAATGGATCTGTTGTTTCTGAAGCATGATCAGGCAGACAGAAACTGAACACTCAGTCGGATCTGTGGTTGCCAGAGATGGCAGAAGTACAGATGTTGTGTACTTAAGTAGACGTACAGATACTTGTGTTAAAAATGAAATGTACTCAAAGTAAGAAAGTAAAAGCAGCTCTTTGAAGCACGTTTCTACCAGCTGTTTTTGTGCAAAGCTAACTGAACAGCATGAGGTATTTTATAGATAATAAAATAATATTAGTACATGGGAATACTTTTTTTTTTTTTTTAACTTTGCGTCTGCACCTCAGCAAAAAAATGAGCACAGCCAGGGCTTAAGGTGGGATTTGGCAGGTGGAGGAAGATCAGTTGCAGTGGCTCAGCGTGGGGAAAGAATTACAACTCACAATCATTTCTATTGTGCGCTCCAGCAGATTTTCTTTGTGTGTAGCTGTGATCAGCTGACCTGTGCTGCTGATGCTCTTTGTGGATTTTACACAACTGAATTCAACATGATGTGTGCAGATGTTTCAAAAGCTGTTTCGGCTGATTTCCACTCTCTACACGGACGTTGTTGTTGCATCGTCAGCTTAAATTCAGACTCATCTCTGTTACACTGATGTAACCTGTAACTCTGACCATGAACACCACAGCTGCTCTGCGCCACTCCAACGCAGTGCTGTGCTGTAAACTCACCACAGCACGACATGCAACCTTTGAAGAACACAAAGTAAGCCATTTGTTTTGCAGGATGTTTCACAGTATGATGAATCATAACTTCACATCATATACAGATTTTATAAATGAGGACATGTAAGCTTTAAATTTCCAGTTAGTCAAATGTCCCTGAGCGGTTCCTACCTTTAAATCTAACTCTCCTGTCCTCTTTCTTACGCCTTTCTCCATCTCTGAGTGAACGTCTCTCTCACTCATACAGCAGCTGGACCTTCAGCTTGCAGACACTCCGTGTGACAAACTGCATACAACCAGTTTGTGTGTTTGCTGATATTTGTTGAGCTGATAGAAATGTTGGATTTGAAATTACCTGCCACTTAAAAAACATTACTGCCTTTATGCTCCTCTTCTGTAGTGCTAGCTACACCGTCTCATCCACTTAAACCCCTGACTGTAGCTCTATAAATAATGCATAATTATGTGGTTTTGTGTCTTTCATCCCTTTAAGCCCCAATGATGGAGGATACACCAATAGGATTGTTTTTTGTGTTGCTGCTCGTCCGTGTACATTCAGATCAGTTGGTGTTTGAATGCACACAGTGATAGGAAACAAAAACTACCCTCTGATGTGTTACACCTAAAGTAACGAGCCTGTTTGGAAAACACAAGAATAGAAAGTACAAATTTTTGTGTTCAAATGTAGGGAGTAAAAGTGTTAATAAATCCGCAAGATACCTGAAAATTCTACTCAGATTCAGAAACATTTTGTACTTCATTACTTCCCACGTCTGATGGTTACACTGGAGCTGCGCACTGAATCAACAAAATGTGATGGAAAATTTGTGTTTCAACTCTAATAACCTCTGTGTACCTCTTGGGTATGCAATTGTACAACTAAAATGTAAGCCGTGTCCAAGGTCATGATGCAGGATATTATCATGCTGATGCCTACACGGTGGTGGGAACTGGAACTCCCCACAGCTAACACAGCAAGATTGCATCCACACAGTGAGTATAAAGGAGCTGTTATTTTGTTCTTTGGTCAGTGCTGATGCGAAGGCTGTTCCTGCTGCATGGATCCCTTTGCAAAGGTTTCCTTTAATAAATATCAGAGAATCTGTTTGGTTTCAGAGCTCAACTTGTTTTTTCCAGCACAGGAAACACTGTCCAAGCAGAAAGAGCACGCCACCCTTCAGAGACATGCTTCACCCTGTGCTGAGGGATCCATGCAGCAGCAGCAGCACGATAATGACACCAAACACATCTCAAAGCTCTGAAGAACTACTTGAAGAGGAGTGCTGATTGTCATGGATTTTCCTCTGCAGTTATCTCTTCATAGCAATATTTCAATATAACAGTGTTTCAATATTTGTAGAGATTTGTCCAAACACTCTTTATGTGACAAAAAGCTCTCTGTGTGTGTGAGAATATCAAGAAGTATCAAGTTTGAACAGACTGTTCACACACCGTGAGTTGTGCTGTAATTTCAGCCAAAAAAAGAAAGAAAAAAAAAAAGGGAACTGATATTCAGAGATACGTGGATCATTATTGTTTTTCACAGATGTGATTTTTCACTAAAATTAATACGATGATCGTCATCGGAAAGAAAAGATTTTATGTTAAAGTGAAAACCAAACTAAAAGCTTGAGCTGATGAATGATTTCGTTCTCAATCGTTCAAAACAGTTATCCTGTTTTCACTGCTGGGGGATCAATAATCAACACACCACACCTTAAAGCAGCAGTTTCACACCTGTCAAATTAGCTTAACAGTTTACTCTCAGAAAGAAAAACATGCAGTTTCAAAATTTTGAACTATTCCTTAAAAATAGGCAGCCAGCTAACTGATGCTAAATATCAGAGGCTCTTACTGAATTTTGGTTTGTCTTATTACATTAGATGTGGTTAGCGGGATGGGAATAAAACCCACTGACGGGGCAGCTGCTAATAATTGTTATAAATGGGTTGTGCAGAAGTGGGAGCAAAAGCTATTATTCATGAAGCCTTCGGTGCCAGTGAGTCATAATCTAATCTTGCATGGACAAACACGGCCTTTAAGGGGGGAATTTGAATTTATCATGTGCATATGCAGTTTTGCACAAATGGACACTGAAATGATGTCACTTAAGATCGTTTGGAGGTACCTGCTCTGTAATCCAGCAACACACGGTATTAGCTATTTAGCATGCTGGAGCTGTATTTAATAATTCTGAATACAGAAATGAGCTACTGGAAAACATCTTTAACAACATGATTAACAGAATTCCACCTCCTGTATTTCAGCAGAGACATAAAACTGATCGTTTATGGTTATAATGACTGATTTATGCTCTCAAAGTGGACTGAGGACACCCTTTGTGTTTGGTCTCCCGAGGCAAATACAGGAAAATTTAGCTAAGTCTGCTTTTTTTTTTTTTTTTTAATTCCATAACAAGTAACTTTCTTAATACTGGGCACACATGAAGAAAGCAGCCAAAGAAAACCAGAACAAATAGCTTCCTGTTTCAGCCGCTGTCACATGACCCACACTTTCTGAACTCTTTCTTTTTTTTTTTTTTTTTTTTTGGAGCCAAAAGTAAAATGCTAACGAATCAGCTAATATTAGCATGCTTACCTGCCGATTAATAACACAATAATAAAATGCTAGAATTTCACTCACCGGCAGTGCTTCGGTCCATTTTACTTGTCAAAAAATTCCATTAAAAATGCAAAAAGGCGGCAACATCAGCAATACTTTTGAGAGATTTGGTTCTGTAGCAGAACAGAATTGAAGCAGCAGCAGCTACAGGTCCTAACCGCTAACTTTAGGACTTAGCAAAACCCAAATTGGTGAGTTATAAAAAAGAGTCTTACAGGTTAGTTTAGGTTAACTGGTGATTCTGCATTGATATTTGGTGTAACTCTGTGGTTATCTACCTCTGTTTTAGCTCTGTTAGAGATTTTGGCACTTGCACGGCTGGTACAGGCTCCCTGACCCCTGCTGCCCTCTAATCTAAGTCAGTTTAGTTCAGTTTTATTTATATAAAATCACTAAACAAAAACTGTTGTTTTATTGTATTTCATATTGTTTTCTACAGATCCTACATTATTCTAGAGAGAGCCTAAATAATCAGTTTGCAGATTAAAAACTTTGGGTTTTAAAGGACTCACAGCCCTTTCACACAGTGTCCACATTGGTACATTTTCATATCAAAACATTTGCTGCACTTACTTACTTACCTACTCCAACATTTCAGGACCCTTAGGTGTACATTTGATAATGTCCAGCTTGTTTTTCTCTGTGTCCCAATCTTTTACAGTGGTTTATTGAGGTAAACACTAAATGAAAATGATCTTCATATAATTCTTCAGACTCTTCTATTAATCACTCTTCCAAGCTCTTCCATTATGTGAACACGCCTCTAATTCAAGAAGTCTAAAATGACTAATCACGCCCTGAGGCAAGCCTCTTTGAGACAAGCTGTAGACACCAGTTAAATTCTGTAATTAAGTTTGAGATGTAAACTTCTGCCCACTGTCTGTGAGAAAGGAAGAACGCAGTTTAATTCTTTTATCCCATCACAGCCTTTTAAGAACAGATAAATGCTCTTAACACCTGTCTTAAGGTGCTTTTATCACTCAGTGCGCACAGGGCAATAAAACTAACTGCATTACAAAAGAGCAGTGATCTCTGATAGCCATCCTCAGTCTAATAAGCAGCGGTGGCTATTATTGGGGAATGTCTGTGATGTGATTAACATTAACAGGGCTGGGATGGAACAATCACATTAACAGCTGCTGGGAAGCCAAGCTGTCAGAGACACTTTGCTGATAATGACATGCTAAGTGCAGGAAGGCAACCGCAGTGCACGAGCCAGGAGTAAACACCACAGAGGTGAGACTACCACGCACAACTTTTTACTGCAGAGAGCCGAGGCCGGTCCTTAAGGTGAAAAATGCTCAACGTGATATGTTTTACTACCAAATAACATGACTTCAATAAACATGGCTTTATTAAACTTTCCCTCTTCCCACGCCCACTCTGTCTGTGACAAGTTTCTTTTTGATACAGTCCGTTCAGGGTGGGTGGACGCTTCAGATTTCTTGATAGATTAATTTAATGACAGCTGCAAAAAGCTTTCAGATGAGCTGTTCTGATTAGGGTTTGGGTAAAGATTGCCATAAGAGACTAATACATTATACATAATACACTATAATTTTCTAATGCATGTTTCCATATTAGAGAATCTATGCAGTCAGTCCAAAAAGAAGTGCCGGCATTTCTTTTCCAAGAACTGATTAATGGTCAGTTTTTTTGACCATTTTTGCTTCTGAATTAGCAGAAATAAATGTTAGCCTCCTTTTCTTTCTACCAGTTATTTCCTTATTTAGGTTCCTGATCTTGGGTGTAAAAGATAAACACATTAAAATTTGGTTCAGACATTAATGGGATCCAATAGAAATCCACTGACTTCAGATCAGGGGTCAGAAACCTTTATGAGCAAAAGAGCCATTTTTGACCCAAAAAGTATTTATAGAACCACAAAACATATTTGAGTATTATGATGATTGTGACACAGTCTGTTAAGCACAAATAAGCATTTTTAACCCTCTGGGGTTGACGGACACGCCACTGCATCCAAATGACATCGCCGATTTAAGATGACATAGCAGCAGGACGCTGCCTCGCTGAGTCTCTGTTTCAGCAGGATTCAGGCTTCAAACTACGCACCAGTTTTTCAATGGTGTTGACAGACCAAGTAAAACTAGAGTTATGATCAATAATTTACGCTGTGCTTTTTCCTGTATATTATCCTCACATTTGATGCAGGTAGAAACGGTAAAAATTGGATATTCGCGAGAAGGAAAAACTTGCGAGTAAAGTAACAACAAAAGAAATCATGACATCCTATTGGTGGAAAAATGCACATCAACCAATAAAAAATATATACGGCAACATGTTGCATTTGGTTGCTGAGGTGGTGAAAGACAGCGATACTGAGAGTGAGCTTTGGCTGTGAGGGGGCCCTCTGTGTGTGACACCTGATTCTTCTGTAAATAGTTGTACAAAAAGCCCCTGAGACATCTCCTGCATGTTAATGTAAATAGTTGTATAAAACGTTGCTGTTTGTACATACGTTTTTGAAAATTACAACTTATATTCACATTTAAAGTTGTAAAAATAGTGTGTTAAGCATGTTTGTGCTTTTCACAGCTACTCGGATTTCATGTTTTTGTGTGGTTTTTAGGTCCAATGCAGGTCAAAATGAAAAAATATCTGTACAGTCACATATGTGTGGTTGTGCTGAAATCAATGATACCAAACAGTTTGAGAGGTGTAATATAAAGGTAACATCAAAAGTAGTGAAAAATGGCCAATTACACCGCAGACCGCAGAGGGTTAATTCTTTACACCTGTTACTGATAGGCGTAAACAATTAAAATCTTTTACCACATGTGACCGCACTGTAAGGCGGTGTTACTGATTATCTGGACTTTAACTTTGCATTGTTGCTTCAATAACGGCATTATTTATGAAATAAAACAGCACAAAACATTTATGGAACAAAACAAAATCTAAGTGTCTGCTTTGAATTACAGCTGTTATAAAGCCATTCAGGACACTCTGACTTCCTGATCTTTTGGCAGTAAACACATTCGGTCTTTTCCTCTGTCTTTTTTTTCTGACACCACTGTCAGCAGGAATCAAGGAGTCACAGGTTTGAGAGCCCTACTTTAAACACTTAGCCTTAGAAAGTTTATAGTTTGTTATGATGGTTCTGCAGTGGGAAATTACTGGAGTCTTTCTGCCGCCTTGGTGCTGACTGGCATTTGGTCATATGACTTTACAACATTTGGTTAAACAGCTCTAAAATTGTGATTGATATTCATTTATTTTTACCCAAAATAATGGCGCAAACTTTAATGCTGACCTCGAGGATTCCAGTCAGTTATGAACTTCATTCTTTCATATATTTTTACATATATGAATCATTACATTTTGTTCAGGAATTCATGATTTTATCCTCACATTTACTTTGTTCTCTGGACCATCATAAGGTGAATATCTTTTTGTGTCCAGTATTCAATTTATAAACGAATATCTACAAAACGAGCAGCATTCCCATTAGTTTATTTCTCATTAGCCAGTCAGATTATTAGCCAATCAGGTTGTTTTGCAAAACTCTAAACAATACACAACTGAGGTATGTTAAACTCATTATTACCCATAAAACCCTTCTCTGGTTATAGGCATTTTGGAACATGTGCAGAACAGATATCTACTGATCCAGTCTGGTTGTCCAGACTGTCCAGATTGTGCAGGGCAGACTAACTACTATTTTATTTTGAAAACCCAGAAGTGCACTACACTCCCACAGCTGTTATTTTGGGTCGCTTTACTTCCTCCCTCACACAGTACTTCATTAACCACTGAGGGAAGGTTTCATCTCGCCAATATTGTTATTTTTTTTTAACTTAATCAATGTGCTAACTTCATTCTCACATTAATGTTGTCGAGATGTATTTGTGTAGTTTTTGATTACTTTGGTGTGCTGACACGAGTTTTAAGGATGTTTTTATTCAGCCTCTTTTTTGATTTCAGTTAGCTTGCTGGTGCAAATAGCATGTGTGGCTGCTACTGTGATGCTAATAAAGCAGCAATTTTAGTTTTTATTTGAAGACACTAAAGTGGTGTGAGTTTTTTGTGTGTGTGTGTGTGTCTATCACAGGTATGGTTATTTCAATTATAGATATAAAATGATTCATTTCTGTATTATACTCCATGTAAAATCTTTGCAAAGTAGAATTTCATACATTGTTTTCTGATAATTTCACTTGATTCATGATTTGTTCACATATGACAAGAGTTCACATGATTTTGTACCTTGTGTAAAAATATATACTATTACAATATTATTAAATATATACACATTACAGCCAGTAATGTGTATAGCTGGTGCCCGGTGTATGTGGAGACACTAAAGTGGTGGTTTTTGGTTTTGTTTTTTGTGTTTGTGTTTTTGTCTATCACGGTAAAAGCGGTCAGCTCTGTTGCTGACATGGGTCGAGTCACCTGTCACACACTCCTAATGCAGCAGATAAAGTCAAGGTTCAATATTTGTATTGTTTTTCCAATAACTTACCACAGCAACAGCCGGTGAGGCCAGGAGCTCCTCAGCTGACATCACAGTGTAATATGCCACATTGGTCAGCACATAGCAGGAAGTCACAATTGCCATGGAGATACAGATCGCTAATGGGACAGTCCTGAGGGCCAGAGGGATAATAACAGAGGAAGTGCACTGTTAGTCATTTGTATGACTCACCTTCACGTTCTAACCTCTCATAAAGTCTTGATTCATGCTCAATATGCTACCTGTTTATCCTGCTTATGTACAGGTACATAAACAGGATGTACCTTTGAGGCCCATCGTCAGTAAGATCAATTCTGTTACCTACAACATCTCTACGCTTCTGGCTTTGGTCCTCAACCCGTTGGTAGGCAGAACCAAACATGATGACTCGGCTCTACAGCGCAGTGTAAAACATCGTCTCCACTGCTTCGGTTGTAGATGTACAAAGGAGGAGTGAGCAGACGCTACGGTTTCATGTGGAGCCAGTTTCCGTTTGCAGACTTTGCTGGTGAAGTCAGTGCAGTTTTGAATGTAATGCGAAGTGTTTCCCAGAAGAGAAGCTGAGATAGTGGTGCTATTTTATCTAAGCCGATGGCACGACACAAAAGAGCTACTTCATCAGGTCAGGACCCTGCAGTGTAGTCACTCCAGAAGCCACTCTTTCAACAATTAAGATGTGTGTCATAGACGGGGAGGAACGCTGGCTGAAGCATCAAGGAAACCATTTATATAAAAAGGTCACAACCATCTCTCAGTGCTGTGATTACAGCCTTTCCCTAGTTCTCTGTGAATAGTAGACAGGACCATTGTGATTAATGGCTATTTGCTTATCAGTGATTGTGAACTCATCATGTGGCTCATTGTTATGCAATGGCACTGATTGTTACGCAACTGTGCTTTTTATAAGGCTGGGGAAGCAGCAGTTAGCTGAGATTGAAGCAATCACTCGGGTGAGTGATGAAACATTTCTCCCACAGAAAACATTGAACTGAATCAACTTCCTGGGGCTTCATCTTTTTTTATTTTCTGCATTCCTTTACAGAATTAACACTCTTCAGGCCAAGAATTCAAATATCAAAACTGTTATTCAAACAAGACTTGAAAAAAATCCTGAGAAGGAGCTTGCACTCTGGTGTATTACATGCTAAAAACAACCCAAGCACCTCGTATTCACCGCTCTGCTGCTCTCACTTTAGAATTTAACACCACTACAAGGTTCAGTCAATAACTACCTCCAGTAACTTCCACTTTCCTGCTTTTGGACTGGTGACGGTGAGACTCTGCACTTCCTGTGGATTTTTCTTTTTTTTAAACAGACTCCAGTTCATTCCACATCTGTAAATCCCAGGATATCAGGATCAGGGGTGGAGCGCAAACATCTGACATACAGGATCTCTGTGACTAAGATGTGGGTTGTAATCATTGCAAACATCTAAAGAGACATTTTAATCTGTACAGAAAAAGGTTGTGGAGCTTCAGAATATTTGAAGCAGATTCTTCCATTATAAGTGGTCCATTATAAGTCATAAGGATTTCAAATGACTGCAGCAAATTCAGCTCCAAAAAAAGAAATGGATTGTTACAAAATGGCTGAGCTGAAGCTCAGATTTAGATCACAGGCAACACATGCAAACCCTCATACAGCTGTCACCTGAGGGAATCATGCATGCATAGGGGGAAAAAAATCAGCAACCCAGTGTCAAAGTCTGGGTCAACAATTGTGTAAAATGCCTAAAGGAACAAGGCAGTACTAGTTTCTGACACCAAGGCTGTACTTTAGATTTTTCTAAGAAAAATTTCCTCAATAAAACTATGTTTAAGTTCCATTTTTGTCCTGAGAGTCCTGCATTCTGGTCCTACCTCACCAGCGGCACAGCATCCATGACAATTAACAAATATTATTTGTATACATTTATTACAAGTTGGTGCATTTCCACCATCTTGATTGGCATTGGAGTTCCTGATTTGGTGCTCATGAGCATCATCACCAACTAGCTTCCCTCTCTATTAGCTCTGCTTTTGGTCTCCACCCCTACCGCTGTCTGCCTACTGTTAGCAGCTGACTGAGACCAGTGTCCTGCTTCTGGATACCAGATAGTAAGTTTTGGCTGTAAAACCATAGTAACGCTCTGTAAGGCTCAGGTGAACTGCAGAGCTGGCAAAAATTCTTTGTAGGATGATCACTTTGATTCCACCATTTCACATACAACTGCTGTTCATTAAAAATGCTTCAAGTATCTTTCCCTGTGAAAGGAGCTCATTTCCATTTGACCAACAACAGAGGAAATATTTTCCTTTAGATTGTAAATTCCATAATTAATAAGTGACATATCAGTTCATTACCAGAGCATTAAGCACATGGATTAAACGTACCTTGCAGGGTTATCCACCTCCTCTGTCACAAAGTTCAGGTAGAACCTAAGGGAGGAAACGGCGTGTTTATAACCTTCAATAATTAACAACTGGTAACGGTACATGTAAAATGAGTATGTCCAACTTTGGCTGTGTGTGTGTGTGTTTGTGTGTTTGTGTGTGTGTGTGTGTGTGTGTGTGTGTGTGTGTGTGTGTGTGTGTGTGTGTGTGTGTGTGTGTGTGTGTGTGTGTGTGTGTGTGTGAGAAAGAGAGAGAGAGAGGAGGACTATACCTACCACCCAGCATATGCGTACATCCCAGAGTAGAAAGCCAGTGGCATCCCAGACAGCTGCACTTTACTCAGCTCGAAGGCATTCTCAAAGTGTCTGGTCTCTCCTGCAAACATGCACACACAACATAACTGGCCCTAAATGAAGAGGGATTGTTGCAGCTGTGGAATGATGTGATATCATACTTATATGCCGGCCTTGGGTTGGCAACCATATCTCTCTCCAGGGCACTGTGTGAGGCTGCTCTCCCCCCCACTCCGCGTTGTGATTTGTGAAGCTGGGTCTGGTGTATCACGGCCGCTGATGAAATTCCACCACTATCAGCAAACTGTTTTGGCTGGAACCTGGCATCTGGCTCCACAATGCCCCGACCTCTCGTCTCCTTCTGCATCCCCTCCCGCCCTGACCTCACCTACCGCTGCTGTCCTTGCTTTACATGTGCAAATGCTTTGCTAAGGTGATTTTTTTGGACCCTGGTATAGTGCTCTTTTTGAGCTCTGTACCAGATGACTTTTTTTTTAACCTAACTTCCCCATGATGTGTTGTTTTCTCCTCCTGCCAAAGGTAGCGCCGTAAGAAACGGCTGCATGACCCAAGGACACATATCCCCCTATGTGTGTTGTGTTTGTGTATTTGGATGGTGTTCTGTAACTGCAATTTCCAATGTGTGAACTTGTTCACCCACATGGCAATAAAACTTCATTCATTCATTCATTCATTCATTCATTCATTCATATGCGCGACTAGGAGCCATTATAACAGTACAATAACAGTAAATATATAGAAGGAAAAAAGTGGGAAATGGGTCCAGCAATTAATTGTATCATGTGCAAACATACATAGAAATACTATTTAAATATATATTCAGTTAAATGCTGGACCCATTTCCTATTTTTCTAGCAAAAATACTAATGGGTATTTACGGATTATTTCATTGCATACATGGGTATGTGTGGGCCATTTCTATATGAGGCACGTGTGAATTTTTTAATCAGTTTAAAGTCTCAAACATTTGAAATCAGATAAATGACTATAAGGTTCTCTGTGTAAGCGAGGGTTAGATGCCCCAGAGGAGAAACTTGCCTCTCTACATGGTATACATGAAACTGTGATCCATGGCTGAGTTATTACAATAATAGAAGTAATTCAGCATCAGCTGTATAAATGTGTAGTTTCATTAATGTTAAAATCAAGTTGGACTCTGCTTTCTGCAGCGGTCGTTCATTATCTCTGTGCACAGATGACTCAGTTGGGCACACAAAGAAAAACGAGTAATTAACTTTTGTGCGTTGACGAGTAATTAGTTTTCTGAAGTTAATTAAGAAATTTCTTTAAATTAATAACTTTTTCGCATTGGGACAATGTTGTGTTAAACAGCCCAAAAGTGTAATCAAGTCATTAAAAGTATAATTAATTTAAAGGTCAAATTTATGAGAAGCATTTAAATCTTCAGAATGAATATGTTCTACAGTATATATTGTTACTGTTCCAGTGAATGGCTGTAGCAAACACATACAGTAATGTTTCAGAGAAAAATTAGATTAATAATATTTTAAAGTGCAGTAAGGGCTGCAGTTAGGAGGAAGACAGCAACTTCACCTCTTAAAAACCTGCTGTGAGGACACCATGTAATGCTCAACCTGAGCCGCTGTGTATCACAGTTTCAAAGATTAAATTAACAGTACATGTTGCTTTAGGACACAAAAGAACCTTGTGCAGCTATATGTTCATGATCAACTGTTACATAGATGGAACACTCAATGTCTTAAGGATGGTAGGAGTTCCAGTAGAGTGCTAAAGAGGAACATGTGAGGTGATAATGATGATACCTTTAAAGAGTTGGTACATCCCTGGCACTATTATGATGGCAATGGCCAGCAGCTTGCTAGCGGTGAGGAAGATTTGAATCCTGGCTGTCCATGTTACACTCATGCTGTTCAGGTACATGGCAGAAGCTGCAAGGACAGGAAACTGTATCAAGCGGTCATGCATTTTATTGGGACCATATCAACATGTCAACAGTCACAATGAACAGCAAATTCTAAGTTAATCATATTACATTACATTCAGTAAATGTGATTGCTTTCTATGTAGTGACTTAAAATTATCAATCTAAACATCAAACGTCCCTGGATTTCTGTGGACATCAGTCACCCAGGTCATGGTAGTGTTAAGAGCTTGAAAAAGAAGGTGATTGGACCTCTTTAAGTATTTTTTGGAAGACATTTCAGCTCTTATCCAAGAGGCTTCTTCAGTCCTAAAACCAAAAGGTGGAGAGTCCCAGGTATTTAAACCCTAGTGTGGGTCGTCCCCTTTGGAGGTGGTCGTTAACCCACTATTAATCATGTGCATCATCACATGAGTCAAGGTGTGAAAAATGGCGTTGGCCATTACCACCAGGGGTTTTAGGTGAAACCACTGAGAGACCTTGCCTTATCCTTTCATGCAATCTATTGAGGTCACCTGAAGTAAGGTGTGAGTGGGGGTTAAGGTGCCTGAGAAGGGATCTCAAGATAGCAGTGTAGGTGGCTGACAGTTGGGGTTAATAAGCCACTGCCTCTGGTCAATGATTCATTCACAGTGGACATAGATGACCTGTTTTACTCCTCTTTCAAACATCTGTCTTCCTGGTCCAAACTGTGAACAATGGTATGCTCAAAAGAGATCTTTAGACCTTTGACCTTTGGTGCAGAAGTACAGCTGAGTCTTGTCCTATCAAGGAGGCTCTTCAACACTGTGCCATGCGTTTGTGAAGAGGCAGTGTGGTTTATCTAATGTAGCGGTCCAAGCACAGCATACACTGTGTTGGTTAGCTTGTGTTTGGGCATTTTGTTCTTGAGATGAACCAGTTCTCGTCTTGGAGTGTGGCTGGGTCTGAAGTCCACTGGGATGTCATGCATGGAGAAAATTCTCCTGAATTTCTCTGACAAAACTGTTACATCAGGGATTTTGTCATTTGTCATTCTCTTTCTCCCTAGTTGGTGTCTGACCTTCTTTCTTATGCTGAATACCCATGTTTTAAGAGCTTGTGTGTGTTCCTTTTCTTTTCCTTCTGCCTTAAAGGAAATATTTTCTACCCGGGGTTGCAGGGTCCTGATCACCCCAAGTTTCCGTTCCAGTGGGTGACGGGAGTCAAATATGTTTGTGTGTGGACTTCCAGTAAACTTCAGTGTTGAGGATTCCATTTTCCTAAATAAGCACTCACAGCCCAGGAACGGTAAACTATTATCTTTGGTATCAATTTCAATTCAATTGTAATTAATTTATTTATTTATATAGCACCAAATCACAAGAAACAGTCATATCAAGGTGCTTTATATTATAAAGTTAAAAACCGTACAATAATTACAGTCAAAATGACCGCCTTTGAGCAAGCATTTGGTGACAGTGGGAAGGAAAAACTCCCTTTTAACAGGAAGAAACCTCCAGCAGAACCAGGCTCAGGGAGGACCGAGACCGGTTGGGCTGAGGGGCGAGAGACAGGACAAAAGACATGCTGTGGAAGAGAGACAGAGATTAATAATAACTCATGATTAAATGCAGAGTGATGTATAAACACATAGAGAGTGAAAAGAGGTGAATGAAAAAGAAACACTCAGTTCATCATGGGAACCGCCTCAGCAGACTAGGGCTATTGCAGCATATATAAGGGATGGTTCAGAGTCACCTGATCCAGCCCTAACTATTAGCTTGATCAAGAAGGTAAGTTTTAAGCCTAATCAGAGGGTGTCTGTGTCCTGAATCCAAACTGGAAGCTGGTTCCACAGAAGAGGGGCCTGAAAGCTGAAGGCTCTGCCTCCCATTCTACTCTTAAGTATCCTAGAAACCACAAGTAAGCCAGCAGTCTGAGAGCGAAGGGCTCTGTTGTGGTGATATGGTACTATGAGGTCTATAAGATAAGATAGGGTCTGATTATTCAAGGTCTTGCATGTGAGGAGAAGGATTTTAAATTCAATTCTGGATTTAACAGGGAGCCAATGAAGAGAAGCCAATATAGGAGAAATCTGCTCTCTCTTTCTAGTCCCCATGAGTACACTTGCTGCCACATTTTGGATCAACTGAAGTCTTTTCAGGAAGATTTTTGGATTACAATAATCCAGCCTAGAAGTAATAAATGCATGAATTACCTTTTCAGCATCACTCTGAGAAAGGATGTTTCTAATTTTAGAAAAATTGTGCAAATGCAAAAAAGTGGTCCTACATATTTGTTTAATATGTGGACTGAAGGACATATCCTGGTCAAAATTGGCTCCAAGACTCTTCGCAAGAATCTTGGTAATGCCATCCAGAGTAAGTATCTGGTCTGTAGCTCAGAAAATAGACCAGGTCACATATTAATCAGAAAGTTGGTGGTTTGATCCCTGGTTGCTTCAGTGTGCATGCCAAAGTATCCTTGGGCAAGATACTGAACCCCAAGTTGCTCTACGATGTGTTTGATGTGTGAATTTAGAAGAAGGACATTAGAGGTAATTTTGTCATAATTTCTCGGGATAGAATTTCTAGGCATAGCCAAGTGGCAGAAGGCTTCTTATGGTGGATGAGGATCTCAACTCTGCTTTCTGCAGATGATCAAATGCTGTTGGCTTCATTGGGTGGTGGCCTCCAAATCACACTGGAGGACTTCATAAATGAATGTTAAGCAGTGGCAATGAGAATTAGCACCTCCAAGTCTGAGGCTATGGTTCTCAGTCGGAAAAGGGCGAAATGCCCTTGGTGGGTCATGAACAAGTTGTTGCCACAAGTATTTTGGGGTCTTGGTCATAAGTGAAATGAGAGGGATGCAGGAGATTAACAGACCGACTGGGCTCTGTCTGCACTGATATGGATGCTGTACCAGACTGCTGTGGTGAAGAGAGTCTTGAGCGTAAAAGTGAAGCTGTCGATTTACCAGTTGATCTATGACCTTACCCCCACCTGTTGTCACAAAGTCTGAGTAGTGGCCTGGGAACACCTCGGTGTTCCCCTGGATGAGCTTGAGGAGTTGACTCAGGAGGGGGGGGGCGGGGGGGGGGGGGGGGTGTCTTGGCTGCTGCCTCTGTGACCTGACCCCGGATAAGCAATAGATAATGGATGGATGGTTTAAAGGATGGACTTCTGAGCCTTTTTCTACTGTGATGTCAGTAGCGCATTACTTAGTAACACGTTGCTGACACATTACTAGCAACTCTTTCAAGACCCACAGAGGTCTTTTCCAACTGAGAACCATGGCCTCAGACTTGGAGGTACTAATTCTCATTGTCACTGCTTAACATTCATCTATGAAGTGCTCCAGTGCAATTTGGAGGCCACCACCCAATTATTGGATAGTAATAGTAACTTCCATCCATCCATTTGGGGGGGGGGGGGCTGGAGCCTATCCCAGCTGTCATAGGGCGAGAGGCAGGGTACACCCTGAACAGGTCGCCAGCCTGTTGCAGGACCAACACAGAGAAACAAACAACCTTTCACACTCCCATTCACACCTATGGGCAATTTAGTGTAGCCAATTAACCTAACCCCAGTAAGTGTCTTTGGAATGTGAGAGGAAACCAGAGTACCCGGGGGAAACCCATGCAAGCACAGGAAGAACATGCAAACTCCACACAGAGAGAGGGAGAGGCCTGGGCCAAGGTGGAATCGAACCCAGGCCTTCCAGATGGTATTCTAACTGTGAGGCAGCAGGTTATTGTATTCAGTATTCTGTATGGTTTGTCCTGGTTCCTGTTTGAGTCTCCATCTTGTCTGGGACTCCCTCTGCATCAGCGATACTGCAGTAGCATCAGGCAGACTGGACCAAAGCCTAGGAGTTAGTAGCTGGACATCCTGAAGCAAGGATCTTTCAGTTGCTGCCTGACCTACACGAGAGCTGACTGGATCTCAAGAGGAATGGTCGTATGCAGCAAAATTAGAAGCGGCTACAGAGTCCGACTCAGCAGGCCCAGGAGCTCCAGAAACAGCTGCAGGTAATGGTGTCTATTGCAGATGGAAGCAGAGAATTGAAGCACTAATGGAAGCGATGCCCATCCTTGGCTCTGTGCCCAATGCCAGCAGACCGCGCTGGAGCAACAGAAACGTTCCTTCCAAACCAGAGAACCCAGAGCAAATAGTAACTTGTTAAATTAATTGGTATTGAAAAAAACTGGTCAGATGCGTTACTCTAATCTGATCACTTTTTTCAGTAGCAATGAATCTAATGCGTTACTATTTGCAATCTTCTAATCAGATTAAAGTTACTTATCCAAGTAACTGTGCGTTACTATTTTTGTCATTTTCCTCAGTACAAAGATATATTTTTGCTTTGTTCTTGCGTCTCAGCGAGTGACGTCTGGCCGATGGAACAATTAAGTGCTGTTTTCAGCACGAGGACAATAACAGCACAGCAACACAAACGTAAAACGTGGAGGGAGGAGAGAGATGCGTGTTTTCTACCTGGAAATACAGGCACTAATGTGAGTTTGTGTCAGCTAAAGATGACAATATCAAGGTTAGTTGTGACAAAGTGCTGGTGACAAAGTGTTATCTAGCTTCAAAAACACTACGTCAGATTTGAGGAAACATTTGGAGTCGCAGAATGGCACAGTCACACTTACAGAGCGAGTCCTACCAGGTGGTGCGAAGAAGAGAGCTGCAGCTAATGCAGGAGGCCCCCCCAGCACCCAAACAACAAAACCTGGACTTTGGGGCAAAACCAGTAAGTGGGGGAGAGCTGAAGAAGCTGGTCAGACAGTATGTAGAGGAAATGCTGCCCTTAAACACGGTTGACTCGCCTTCGTTTCATGGTTGTCATTTTTATGTTGAGGCGGCGGGGGGGGTGCTGCTGGTGTTGTGCCATAAAGTGATTCCGATGTTTCTATGTGCTTTCATGTGTAATGTCTTTGCTTATACTGGTAAACAGAGTGCAGTCAGCATGATTTATGAAGGGCTTATATATAAAATGAAGAAATAACTTGTTTTTCAACAATATTTATAATCAATCCAGTGCTTTTTGGCCACTTCAAATATATTTATAGAACTGTGATGTTATATTTGTTGTGATTTCTGCAGCCTTCTGAGCCAGATAAAAAAATGAATATATAAAAATCACTTTGCCAAAAACTGATTGCAGCTTCTACCTTGTGACAGAAATGTTTTTCTCACTCAAAATGACCTGATATCCTTCATAACATATATATTTGACACGTTTCACCCTCACATTTGCACATTTCAAGGTAATTTGGAGCTCAGTATCTTGCCCAGCTTGAACATGTGGGCTGGAGGAGCTCAGGATCAAACCAACAAACCTTTTTATTGGTAGACAACCTGCTCTACTTCCTGAATGGCAGCCAAATAAGGAGGACTAACTGATTAACTAAAGTTGAAAGATCACTATGAGGTTATTTCTTACATTGATCATTTCTTGTTTTGAAAAAAGAAATTACATAATACTTTCAAACATTTAAAAAAAGAAACAAAATGCACTTTGCATAGAATTCAAACTAAGTTATTTACTGTGCTGAATTTAGGAAAATTTGACTGAATATGATGGGATGAGCACAAAATTATCCATCATTAGTTGCACAGTTTAAAATGCTAAAAAATGCTGATTAATGTGATACAGTAATACAAGAGATTGTGTTAGTATACAGGCAGCACTGTCAGCTGCTTTTTGCTTTTCTCTGAGCTGAATAGCCCAGCTCAGCTATAACTGTACAGTATCAGTTGTGTTCTGTGTGTTTGTGTGGAAGGTTGATAAGGTAAAGATAGTCCTGGGTCTTTTTGTCACCATTCTCTTCCCTCTCTGCCTCTAACTGCATAGTCACATTCCTGTTATCTTGCACACTTCCTTCTTCTGCCTTTTACAGCACAGGTTACAACAGGTCAAAACAATAATAACATTCATTTATCATTACAGTAGGACAGGTATGTACTTATGCCGACGGCAGTAACCAGTTTGACAGCCAAGGGGGGGATGTTGCATGGCATGAACAGAGGTTCCAGGATGTGCTGACCAAAGGCCAGGGAAATGACTGCCATTGCTGCAGGCCTGCAGGATGCAACCAAACACATCAGTTTTCAGAACAGCATTAATTCACATAATCACATGCAACACTCATAGGTCTTAAACGCACAAAAGATTCTCATTAATCTCTCCAGCTTCACAGAGCTTTTTAGTCACCTTCAGCTGCAGATTTGTTTCATTTTCTGCACATTCAATGTTGGCAAAAGGCAGTGTTAACCCCAGTGTGCACTAGATTCCCAGCAGTACCGTACACAGCAGATGGATGTAGAGACCTGGTGGTGAGCACAGTGGAGGACTTAGCATTGAAGAGGAGTTGGTGAAGGCCAAAGTCAAAGCTAGTATCGTCATGAACCCTGGACGTTTTTCTACTCTACATGAGCACTCAAAGCACTTTATACAACACACCTCATTCACCCATTCACACAACCACTTTTTTTCTACGCCTAAGTGCTTTCTATCTAACATTCACACATATTCACACTCTGATGAGTGCCTTGGAGAGCAATTTGGGGTTCTGTATTTTGCCCAAGGATAATTGAGCATGCTGACATGAGCAGCCAGGGTCCAAACTACCCCGCTGTGTATTCATAGTTGCTGTTTTCGCCTTAGTCTTGGTCAGTATGTCTGTTCACCTTGCCTCCATGTTTCCTAGTCCCAGTGTGTGTGTGCCTTTGGGTCCACTGTCACACCATCACTTGACCAGCAGAAACCAAATATCATAAATGACTTGCATTCAATGCAGCTGGACATGAATATAACTCCAAGTTAATTTATATGAGTTAACAGGCACCTGCCAGATGCCAACACACATTTTTGTTTTTGCAGTTTATATTTTTTAGAAACAAGTGAATAATTTACACATTATTCACAAAAAAGAAATGTTCTCAGTTTGCTGTTTTTCTCATTTCAAATAGCTCAGAATAATATAACTGATGCTGAAAGATTGTCATTAAATTCATTATTGTTTCATTAGCAAGGTAAAACTTTTCAGTTGTCTTTATTGTTCAGTCCTTAAACGTTGGATATCACAGTGACATCACCTTTTGCGTTACTGAAGTCCTTTTTTGAGGGCTAAGGCACACATCACCAGGTATTTCTTATTTATTTGTTTTCATTTTGTAGGATAAACACTGAAACAGTGCAAGTGGGGACGAAAAAAAAAGCATAATTTTTTTTTTTTTTTGCTGAACGATAAGACGAAGAGACAAACACGTCGATGCAAGAGAAAAACCAGAGATGAGAGACAGAAAATAAAGAAAACTAATCTCAAGAAAAGTACTCTGAATTGCTACATTTGTTCATTTTTACATTTAAGTTTTAAAATATATATTTGTGAACCCCTGTTTTCACCCTGGGTACCAACATGATCTCATATAAATTTGTGAAATGAACATGACCTCTCAGAACAAATTACTTGGTAGTGGTACATGATGTATTAGACCACTGTGATTTGCATTTGGCTCTCATATCCCCACGTAGGTCCCATTGTAGCAGGTATAATGCAGCAGATATGAGTTTGTTTGTAATATTGGATAGGCAGCTTCCCAGACAAACATTCCCATAATCACGTCGTCATGTGGTGGAAAGCAGTGGCTATCTACGGGCTTGGCTTTAATAAGAATGAAATAATGCTGGACAGTCCCACAGGCTCATCTTACGGCTCATCTGTATTTCCCTCTTCATTTCCCACAGCAGCCACTGAGCTGCTGCAGCCAGGGAAATCGCTCTTTGTCCCACTCATTCTTGTTTTCATTTTCTGCCTCTGTCTCTGTTCATTTCCCATGGTTTTCATTCAGTCCTGCTCGCCTGGGGCCAGCATAAAATTGGGCAGCTCCAAATAGCCAGTAGACTGTTTGTACTGCTTCACCCTGGCTGTGTACACATGCTCTTCAAAAGAGCTTTTTCTCACCTCTGTGGCACAAAGTAAACTTAGGATCACATGCGGCCGTACAACTTTTATCCCCCTGGTGCGCATCACCAGACACAGTCTAACAGAGCTTATGTACACATCATGTATTTTGGTAGATAGAGACTACACAATATTTGCATCAGATAAAACGGTCACTTGGTCAAATTAAGAATAAGAAAAAAAAAAAACAGCTTATTGAAGAAGCATCAGTTGATTGAACCAAGAAAAGTCGTCTGGTTGTCTCTTCTTTCATGCCAATTAGCTGCCAATTAGGGCTGCTAATTAGTTAATTTCAGACAGACTGGAAACTTTGTTGCTTATCCAGTCTTTACTATTAGATTTCACTTTGATTTGTTGCACAGGGGCAAAGCAGGCCAGGTGGGGTGGTGGTTAGCGCTGCTGGCTCACAGTTAGAATAACATCTAGAAGGCCTGGGTTCGATTCCACCTTGCCCCCTGCCTTTCTCTCTCTCCCTCTGTGTGGAGCTTGCATGTTCTCATGTCTGCGTGGTCCAAAGGCATGCACTTACTTAGGTTATTGGCTACTCTAAATTGCCCATACGTGTGAATGGTTGTCTGTCTCTCTGTGTTGGCTCTGCAACAGGCTGGCGACCTGTACAGTGTGTACCCTCGCACTATGTTAGCTGGGATAGGCTAATCATAATGTCAAATAATAATGATATTATCTGACATAATAATGATACAACTGCCTATTACCAGAAAATTTCAAAGTGAATAATAGAAATAATATTGTCATTTAAATTCATCTATACCTTTTTTTTATTGTAAGTTCACTTTTTTTAACATTTATTAATTTATTAAATACTAAATATAAGGTGCTCCATGGAAAATCTGCAATCATAAGTGCACAAAAACAGTACATGAAGAAAAAATACACAATTTATAAAGTACGAATGCACAATTGTCACATTTACACAGTTCCATGTGACACTGCTAGTCTGAACCTGCCATTAGAATAAATGAATGATTTTACTTCACTGCTTGTACTGTTTGCAAACTGTGCTGACTCAAATGTCTGGTTTTTGTATTCAGATCATTTCAGGCAGATTTGAAATCTGGAGATACAACAAGTCTGCATGATGCCATCACTTGATACTTGTCCTTGGTTTAAACCAAAATCCCCGTGCTGGACTGAAACTTAGATTATGGTCATGCTGGATCAAGCTGACGAGTTCTCCAGCCGCGCCTCAATAACCACTGTCTGACAATCCGATTTTATCCATCTAAAAAATCCTTTCTATCTGTGAGTCCTCATAAAAAAAGCTGGACGTAAATATCAGATGAGCCCAGAAAGCTGCTCTGCTGTCACTTTTTGGCCATGAAGCCTCCCTGCTTTCTGGGCGCCAAACATGTTTGAATGGCCTATATGATAAAGGAAAAGTGCTCTCTTCTTGCTCCAACACTGTCTGGAGTTTTTATTTTTATTCATTTTATTTTATTTTATCATTTTACATGTTTTATATCAGACAAGCCCAGAATTCTAGCTTTTTATTTTACAGCTCTTCACTAGGTGATTTCCTGTTTACTTGTGATGCCATCATTCAAAGGGGAGGATCGAAAGCACAGGCTAGATTTTGAAGGAACTGACCTGGATTCAATTAGAATACCTGCATGATCTCCAAGGCAGGAATATGCAAGATGATGTTGTCTCTTTCTGTGGATCGGTCTGTGGTGACTTTTACAGAAAGGCAAGCAGTTACTACACCCCTCTGAAGACAAATTGGACTAGATTAAAACTCCCTGACAGTAATTTAATCTCCAGTAATTCATCATATTCTATGAAATCATAGGTTTGTCGTGTCTGTCCTGCGAAGACCCCAGCAGCTTTTAATCAGCTCAGAAACACAGGCCTACATCTTGATTTTAAAAAGTATATTGAGTAAAAGGTTTGAGCACTGTGTGATGTGGTTAACTGCCAGTATGTACAGTGGGATTAAATATGAGTGAAAACTGAAGGTGGTGTACTAACAAAGCAACTGGTTAAGCTGCACATTTGTTCAAGCAGGTGATTTCTCACCTAAAATCAGATTGTTGGAGCCTACACCAGCTCAACTTGCCTGTTTTCTTAAACATGGCAGGAGTTCCCTTCTCCATCTTTAAAACTCGCTGAACAAGTTATTAAAAGTTTCTGACATCGCACATGGTGTCCTGAAAACTCATCAGTTCTGACGATAAATGGGAGTTTATTGAGCTTACTTGCTAATGCTACCTCTGTTCCCACAGCAAGCACAGCTTGTAACTGATCTCAGAGCAGTGAAAGCAGAGCTGGCGGCAGCTTGTCTAGTACGCTAGTCTCCCATCAAAAAGCGGAGGTTTATCTACAATGGCCGTATGCAAACAACCTGCTGCAGCCTGCTGGCCTCTCAGCCTGACAGCTTGTTAATGGGTCGCCTGCCCCACACAGATTCAGCTGCTCTGGTGTCAGGCTGTGTTAATTCTGCTTCCAGAGGCAAATGACAGAACGTTGTCTGAGATGAAAAGAGAGAGATCAACTTACTTTTAATTGATGTCTGTTATTTTTTTCTGATTTCCCTAGATAAGCAGTGCTTGCCTTGCTTGCCCTGACAGAAAGCCGCAGAACTTCTGACTCCTGTGCAGCACTTTTAAATTTTAATGCTGCATCACATGTATCATTCACATCTAATGGAGCTCGGGGCATTAAGTCATTGCCTGTGTCTATAGTCTTCCTCTTTATGGATTTGACTTATATGATTTGCATCATGGTCCTTCAGGACAAATTTACTTTTTCTTTAAGCAGACTTCATGATTTTATGATAGCCAAAACTCTTTAAAAATGCTAAAGAGAATCTTTTAAGCAGAAGTGTTTAATTTTTCTGTTACTTCTTATTTTTGGGAATGTTAATCCCAATCCAGACCCCAATTCCACTGATGTTTTAACACCTCAGATGATTTCATTTTTTTAAAATTGGCAGGCCTGTTTTAAAGTTTATGTGCTGAGGTGGATATGATTGTGTTTAGGCACATTGTACTGACGTAGTTGTTACTCTTTTATCTGAAATCTGGTTAAACAAATCAATTACAAGTTCAGGTGTTAGTATGGGTATAATATATATAAAACTGACCAACCTAGAAGAAGCAGGGGTGTGGCTGTATTTGCCAAAAACAAGTTCCATGTAAATGTGCTGCTGTCTGAATCAGTGAGTACGCAATCTGAGATTTTAGCACTTGATCTCGCGCTCTCTGAAACCCTTCACACATCACAGTTGAGTTGGTGTTTGCTATAGAACACCCTCAGCTGTCAGCAGTGCATCACCCTCTTTAATGAAGCTCACACTCCTGAAACAATGTAGGATTAAAGGTTGTGGAATTGCATGGTTTACCTGTGATCTGACCTACTCCGTGAGCACCATCAGGCTTGGGCAAAAACCGATCACCCCAACCAACCAAAAACCCCCCTATTCAGGCAGCTGTGCAGTGCATGCACAGAAAAGCCAAAGCTGATCATTTTCTTATGGAGACTTCAAACAATCTCAGCAACCTCTTTAAACTCTGGAAGACAATAAAATTCTTATATGGTGATAAAACTGACACAGAGCTTAGCCCACTATCAAAGTCAAATTTATGACAAAGTGGACACGCTTGGCTGCTTTAATGAGTATTTTATAATGTCTGGAATATTATTTAAAACTAAATATTTCTCAAGCGTGCCCCTCTGCTGCTTTCTCTGACAGTTCTGTGGGTAGCCACCCCACTGAACCCTTCATTTATCACTACAGTTCAAGCTCCACAGCATCTTTTAAATTTTCCCGAATTATCAGACTCCGCCAGAGCAGTAGGTCTCAAAAATGAAAAATATGCACGTCCTTAACAAAATTATCTTCTGAGTTATAATGAGAGTACGGAGTTATAAGTAGAGAAATTCAGCACTATACCAATCAGAAATCTCACTGCAAAGCAGTATAGTCTCTGCTTGCCTTTCTGTAAAAGTCACCACAGGCCACTGGTCCTGTGAGGGTTTTCAGTAGAGCTGCACAGCACAGAAAGAGACTTCATTTTGCATATCCCTGCCTTGGAGATCATGCAGGTATTCTAATTGAGTTTTCTTTTGCAATGTGAAGTTTTTTTTACTAATGTGCGCTGAAATGTGAGACTTTGTAGGTGTGCTGGACCTTTTTTCATATATTAGTCAACTAATTATCTGACATTTTCTAAATGATTGATGAAAGTTTTGGGAAAAGGCCCTGAAAATGTGTGGATGGACCATTTTTCAAAAACAAACAAACACACACACACACACACACACACACATATATATATATATATATATATATATATATATATATATATATATATATTTGTATTTGATATATCAGGTTAAAATTTCTCTGAAATGACTGTACGTTCAAAGTCTGTACCATTAAAATTTTAATGCAAATCATATGGTTGAGCAGAAGGCCCGTGCTGATTTGCGATGGAACGACCGTCACGTTAATGTTCACCTAAATCCAATATTTCCTCTTGTTTAGCTTTTTTTTTTTTCGTCTCCACCAACTCTCGACCTGCGCCTGGTTTTGTCAGTCTCTCTGTTTGCTGCTGAGTACGTAATGCACTGAGGCTTTATTAGAACAGCAAACCATGTTTCTTGTCACCACAAGCAACATCTGTGTCATTGCATATTGTGACATGAGCCAGTATAATATAAAAATAATAATTTGTAGAATTAAAGGTTCAATAGAATTGATTTAAGGTGAAAAGTGTTACCTTATAGCAATGAGATCAGCCCATAGTCTTATAAAAGCCATCTGAGGTCCAAATGCTTCCATTATATATGTGTAATGGCCACCAGACTTCTGAATACAAGTCCCCAGTTCAGCGTAGGACAGGGCTCCTGCAGTGACAGAGGTGACATGTTAGTATTAGCTCTGAAACAAGAAGGAAGACACATGACAGCTCCAGGCCTGTTAGACTGTCTCAGTCTCAAGAAATGTACACTCTCTGTGTCCCAGTCCATAACTTAAATTAACATATAGGTGGGCAAATTTTAATTACAAGTTCAGGCAATAGGAAATAAGGGGTGTATGAAGTAGTTAAGTAAGGGTATTAAGGATGAAGTGATTGGAGATTTAATTACAGCATGAAATCTAAAAGATTTGCAGACTCTTTGAATGCAGTTCAATTTTATTTATATAGAACCGAATCACAACAACAGTCGCCTCGTGAGCAACCTTGGAGTCTTTTTTGATCCAGGTGTGTCCTTCAATTATTAGAATATTTATATTTTATATTTATTTATTAGAATAAGGTTTTCTCCCATTCCATGTCTACACAAGGTTACATAATAATGGTGTTGAACCAGATGTATTATTGTAAGTAGGACCATCAGATTACCAAGTGACCCAGTGAATCGGGGGCTGTTGCAGACCTTGTAGTTCTGTGCCTCGGGGGGAGTTGGTTCATAATCTGAGCGTGCTCATCACCCTTCACATGTATTGCTGATGATTCGGTGGCTTCAGCCAAGAAGCAGAAGAGTCACTGAAGTGACGCGCAAAACCTTTGCAAAACCTTTGCAAAACCTTTGCAAAACCTTTGCAAAACTGTGCTTTACAAAAGTTCAGATAAAATAATTATAGTGGGTGATTTTAACATCCATGTAGATGCTGAGAATGACAGCCTCAACACTGCATTTAATCTATTGTTAGATTCAATTGGCTTCTCTCAAAATGTAAAGGAGCCCACCCACCACTTTAATCATACTCTGGATCTTGTCCTAACATATGGCATAGAAACTGAAGACTTAACAGTATTCCCTGAAAGCCCCCTCCTGTCTGATCATTTCTTAGTAACATTTACATTTACTTTAATGGATTACACAGCAGTGGGGAATAAGTTTTATTACAGTAGAAGTCTTTCTGAAAGTGCTGTAACTAAGTTTAAGGATCTAATTCCTTCATTGTTATGCTCTTCAGTGCCATGTGCCAACACAGTGCAGAGCAGCTACCTAAACTCTGCTCCCAGTGAGGTCGATTATCTCGTCAATAGTTTTACATCCTCACTGCGTATAACTTTGGATACTGTGGCTCCTCTGAAAAGGAAAGCTTCAAATCAGAAGTGCCTGACTCCGTGGTATAATTCACAAACGCACAGCTTAAAGCAGATAACCCGAAAGCTGGAGAGGGAATGGCGTCTCACTAAATTAGAAGATGCTCATTTAGCCTGGAAAAAGAGTTTGTTGCTCTATAAAAAAGCCCTCCGTAAAGCTAGGACATCTTACTATTCATCATTAATTGAAGAAAATAAGAACAACCCCAGGTTTCTTTTCAGCACTGTAGCCAGGCTGACAAAGAGTCAGAGCTCTGTACAGCCGAGTATTCCTTTCAAGTTAACTAGTAGTGACTTCATGGATTTCTTTACAAATAAAATTTTAGACATTAGAGAAAAAAATTTTCATAACCATCTCAAAGATTATTCTTCATGTTCGGCTGCTTTCAGCACTGCTGGTATTTGTTTAGACTCTTTTGCTCCAGTTGATCTTTCAGAGTTAACTTCAATAGTTACTTCCTCCAAACCAGCAACATGTTTGTTAGATCCCATTCCTACTAGACTGTTCAAAGAAGTCTTTGCAATTATTGATGCTTCAATCTTAAAAATGATCAATCAGTCTTTATTAGTTGGCTATGTACCACAGACCTTCAAGGTGGCTGTAATTAAACCTCTACTTAAAAAGCCATCACTTGACGCAGCTGTCTTAGCTAATTATAGGCCAATCTCCAACCTTCCTTTTCTCTCAAAGATTCTTGAAAGAGTAGTTGTAAAACAGCTAACTGATCATCTGCAGAGGAACGGTTTATTTGAAGAGTTTCAGTCAGGTTTCAGAATTCATCACAGTACAGAAACAGCATTAGTGAAGGTTACAAATGATCTTCTTAGAGCCTCTGACAGTGGACTCATCTCTGTTCTTGTCCTGTTGGACCTCAGTGCAGCTTTTGATACTGTTGACCATAACATTTTATTACAGATATTAGAGCTTGCTATAGGTATTAAAGGTACTGCACTGCAGTGGTTTGAATCATATTTATCTAATAGACTCCAATTTGTTCATGTAAATGGGGAGTCTTCTTCACACACTAAGGTTAATTATGGAGTTCCACAGGGTTCTGTGCTAGGACCAATACTATTTACATTATACATGCTTCCCTTAGGCAGTATTATTAGAAAGCACTGCATCAATTTTCATTGTTATGCAGATGATACTCAGCTTTGCCTATCAATGAAGCCAGATGGCACACATCAGTTAGTTAAACTGCAGGAATGTCTTAAAGACATTAAGGCCTGGATGACCTCTAATTTCCTGCTTCTAAATTCAGATAAAACTGAAATTCTTGTACTCGGCCCCACAAATCTTAGAAACATGGTGTCAAACCAGATACTTACTCTGGATGGTATTACTTTGGCCTCCAGTAACACTGTGAGAAATCTTGGAGTCATTTTTGGCCAGGATATGTCCTTCAATGCACATATTAAACAAATATGTAGAACCACTTTTTTGCATTTGCGCAATATTTCTAAAATTAGAAACATCCTTTCTCAGAGTGATGCTGAAAAGCTAATTCGTGCATTTATTACTTCTAGGGTGGACTATTGTAATTCATTATTATCAGGCTGTCCTAAAAGCTCCCTGAAAAGCCTTCAGCTGATCCAAAATGCTGCAGCTAGAGTACTGACAGGGACTAGAAAGAGAGAGCATATTTCTCCCATATTGGCTTCTCTTCATTGGCTCCCTTTTAAATCTAGAATAGAATTTAAAATCCTTCTCCTCACATACAAGGTCTTGAATAATCAGGCCCCATCTTATCTCAAAGACCTCATAGTACCGTATCACCCCAACAGAGCACTTTGCTCTCAGACTGCTGGCTTATTTGTGGTTCCTAGGATACTTAAGAGTAGAATGGGAGGCAGAGCCTTCAGCTTTCAGGCCCCTCTTCTGTGGAACCAGCTTCCAGCTTGGATTCGGGAGACAGACACCCTCTCTATTTTTAAGATTAGGCTTAAAACTTTCCTTTTTGATCAAGCTTATAGTTAGGGCTGGATCAGGTGACCCTGAACCATCCTTAGTTATGCTGCTATAGGCCTAGGCTGCTGGGTTTTCTCTGTATTATTTTAGGGTCTTTACCCACAATACAAAGCACCTTGAGGCGACTGTTTGTTGTGATTTGGAGCTATATAAATAAAACTGAATTGAATTGAAAAGTGACTCAAATATATCAGGATGTCTTTCTTGCACATGTCTTGTATAATTTAGTTGATTAAAAGCCATAGCATGGTTCTTATTATATGTGGTCTTGAAGAAATGGCCTAATGTTGTATAAAGAGATAATGTGTGTGTGTTGCAATGATCTAAAAAGTGATGTTGCAATGAATGTGTTGTAATGTTCTAAAATACATGATTTCATCATATTTGTTTTTCTTGTACATTTTGTAATTTTGTTTTTGCCACTTACTGGTAGTAGTACTGAAGGAAGCAAATATGGGAACTTCACTAAGACCTTAACTACAGCTAATATTTACATTACTGCAGCATCACACGTCACAGGCTGAACTTACACTGTGAAATACCAAGTTTAACACAAAACCAGTTATCCTAGCATTTGACTAATGAAAGAGTATTTTTGGCAGTGAGTGTTACATTTCAACTTTATCATTTTTCATTTGACTTTTTATGTTATTATTTCTCTTAATTTGTTTTTGTGTCTCAGTAAATCTGTGTACAGACAGAAAACACTTTTCTGAACCTCCAGCAGCATCTTACTGACTCAGTGAAGCTGCTCTCAGAACTGCACTGCTGATTTACCTCTAAAGCAACTCACCAAAGAGGGACAGCAAGCCGCACGCAATCCACACTAACAGGGACATTCCCACGCTGCCCGAGTGCTTCAGGATTCCCTTTGGTGAGATGAAGATGCCGGCTCCGATGATGGTCCCGACAATCATGGAGATACCTCGGAGCAGGGTCACCTTCTTCCCCAGTTCCACCTTCCTGCCGTTCTCATCCTTCAGTTTCCCAGTATCTGTCCCATTTGAGGAACCTTTGTGTCCATTTGCTACAGCTTCTCCATCTATGTGAGCAGAGGTAGATCTTGCAGTCATCTTTTTACACAGTGCCCACCACGCTTCCTTTTTGTTTATGCAGTGGATTGTGTTTGACTTTAGAGCTATCCCTTTGGCTGAGTTTAGATTTCCTCAGCCTCTGTGACTGATAAAGTTACAAAACTCAGATTTAAAACTAAAGGCCAGAGAAGCTTCTCTCTCTCTCTCTCCTCCCACCCACCAACCCCTTCCACCCCTCCCACCTGCCTCCCCACCCTCTACTGTTCAACTCTCTGAAATCACTAAACTTTTTTTCTCTTTTCATTCTGGCTGTGGTTGCTGTCTCACCCTGTGTGTGGATTCCTGTACTCCCTCCTTCTCTCTTCCAAGCTGTGGTTCACTATAATGACGTGTTACTCTGTTTGGTGCAATGTAATCACAACGCAGTATCCTGTTTTCAGTGCAACCTCACCTATTTCCTGATCTCTGCTCCTTATCTAATTTCTCTATTGTCAGTTTTCCTCCTTTAATTCAACTCCTTGCTCTGTTTGTGTGGTCAGATTTTTGAGCTTTAACGTGACAACAAACCTCTCTAATTTGTCCTGGGATAATTTCATTCAAGGCAAGTAGGTGAAACAAGCTTACACGTAACAACAGCAACTTTGCAACACTATACAAACAGCTTTGTGTGGAGGCGGGTGTGGTACTCCAAGGAACAGAAACTAGGGAGGTATCAGAAAACCTGATCCACTGTGTGCATACACACATACACACACACACAGGTCTCTGAACACATACGGCTGCTGTGAAGGCTCTTACCTTTAACCTAATCCTAATTCTAACCTCAACTCTAAAACTACAGTTTTGTGCAAAAGTATTGAGCCAACTCTCATTTCTTTATATTTTCCCAGAGAGGAGCCAGACTGTCTAAAATTTGAGCACCAGTTTGCTTGTCTTTGACAGATCTTTGGACATTTCACTCATTTTTAGTCCGGTCTTTGTACCTGACCATTTTCAACCACTTAGCTCTGAGTTATGAATCATTCAAGCATAAAAATGCACTTAACTTAAAGGATGAACCAGCGTTGTTTCTACACATAACAGACAACTTAGCAATGATGCCATTTTAAATTGTATCTTTAAGCACTTTGTTACTAGCAACTGGTTGCACAAGCACATTATTTGCTCCAGTTTCTTCGGTTTAATCCATGACAAATGCCAAAGCTAACACAGTTTGACACACATAAAATGTGATTTTTGCACCAACAAGGTGATTTCCAAAAAGCTCATAAAACATATCTCAGCAGGGTGTGCAGTGTGTGCTTAAAAAGGTCCTCAAGGAATAGAGAAAACATTTTAGCACAAACCTGACACAGGACCTGAGAGATCTACTGTTTACTAGAGAAATGTTCTCAGTGGAAGGGAAACAGGGAGGAAAGGCTGAGGTATGCCACATTGCACAAGAACTGGACTGAACCTCAGTGGCAACAGGTCTGATGGTGTGATGAATCCAAATATAGAATTTAGGTACCAATATAGGTTCAGTATATATGGAGGAGGTAAAGAGAGCAGTACAGCAGTGAGTTTTTACAGCAATCTGTAAAACATTGTGGAGGCTCTGTCGTGGTTTGGCGCTGCATTTTAGCCAGTGGTGTTGGAGATCTGATGGAATTATGAACACAGAAAACTACCATCAGATTTTGATCCACCATCTGAAAGGCATGCATGACAGTGATCCCCAACACACTGCCAGTACAGTAAAAGATGACCCGGATTGAAAAACACACAGTGGAACACTATCAGTCATGGATTGGCCGTCAACATTATTGAAGCAGTGCAGGATCATCTTGACAGAGACTGGAACAAAAAGCAGCCGACATCCAAAGAAGCGCTTTGGATGTCCTTCAGGGAGCCTGGAGAACGATTCCTGAAGACTACTTTAAAAAATTGCTTAATAGAGTTCAGGCTGTGTTGAAGGTGGTCATGCAACATGTTGACTTTCAAGCTCATCAGAATTGTGCAAACTCGGATATTGACTGTATACTTTATTTCCATGCATGTTTGCATATGTTTCACTAAACTGCTGCCACCAGTTCCCATTTTCCAGCCAAAATATAAAGAAATGAAGGCTGGCTCAAGACTTTTGCACAGCATTCTAACACTGGCCAAAATGTTCTTGCAGGGCAGAAATGTCCTCAGTGCAATGGTTTTCTACTAAAATCACAGACAGATAAACAGCCATTCTACAATATACAGTATGATGATGCTTAAGCATGACTGCTTAGTTCAGTCATTACATATGCAGATATAAATATTACAAATGCAGTTTATATGCTCCTCAAGCTACAACACAAGCTACAACTGAAGTCCTGCAAATGGGTCCTCACTCTACACACCACACGGTCAGCTTGCTAATGTCTGCAGTCTAAAACGCTTTAAACATCAAAGTTAATTACTGGCAATGTTAACCAATAATCTGAAAATACTTCATTATTTTAACACCAGTACTTTTACATTTAGTTAGTCATGCAATAAAAAAAAAAAAAAACTCTACTTCTTTATTGGACTCTTTCCAGCAATGTCAATACATATGTTCATTTAAAAATGTCTTAGTAACTTTCTAAAAGAGTTAGCTTATCAAACAGGAAGAACTGGAGCACTTGTTGGGGAATATTTTCAGTGCAGGGTAGTTTTTCCCACTTGTTTCTTCGATGCCAGAAAGAACAGGTTCAGCCTGTTGTGGACAAGACAAAAAGACATGATTAAGCAAAATTTAAACATCCACAAGGTCACCAGCAAACCACTTCAACCAAAACATGGACAAACAGCCTTGATTTATTATCACAGCCTTCATTTAGAATCATTTGTCGGATACAGTAGCAGTACCTATCAATCATACTGAACTGGCCATTATTGAAAACCCCACTTTCACCTGATTAGCAAGTTGTCATATGAGGACGTATGAATATTAAATGATACAATTTAATTTTTTTTTTCTTCTGCCCTGGTTTTTAAAATGTATTTCCTGTTTTGTCCTCTGTGGTTTTCAGGTTTTGCTGAGCAAGGGCATTTTTGTATGTGATGCATTTTGGCAAAAAATACTGCGAGCAAGCAGACATTCAATTCAATTCAATTTTATTCATATAGCACCAAATCACAACGGCAGTCTTTATATTGTAAGATAAAGACCATACAGTAATAGAAAGAGAAGCCCAAAAATCAGATGACCCCCTATGAGCAGCACTTGGTGACAGTGGAAGGAAAAACTCTTTTAACAAAAAGAAACCTCCAGCAGAACCAGGCTCAGGGAGGGGCAGTCATCTGCTGTGACTGGTTGGGCTGAGGGGAGAGAGACAGGACAAAAGATACACTGTGGAAGAGAGACAGAGATTAATATTAACTAATGATTAAATGCACAGTGGTGTATAAACTCATAGAGAGTGCAAAGAGGTGAGCCTAGGCCTACTGCAGCATAAATGATTAAGGGTTCATGGTTACCTGATCCAGCCCTTGAGAGCCGAGTACAATAACTTCCATTTTATCTGAATTTAAAAGCACAAAATTAGAGGTCATCCAGGTCTTTATGTCTTTAAGATATTCCTGCATTTTAACTAATCGGCATGTGTCATCTGACCTCTAATACCTGCGGCATGCTCTAATCTCTGTAATAAAATGTTATGGTCAACAGTATCAAAAGCTGCACTGAGGTCCAACAGGACAAGAACAGAGATGAGTCCACTGTCAGAGGCTCTAAGAAGATCATTTGTAACCTTCACTAATGCTGTTTCTGTACTGTGATGAATTCTGAAACCTGACTGAAACTCTTCAAATAAACCGTTCCTCTGCAGATGATCAGTTAGCTGTTTTACAACTACTCTTTCAAGAATCTTTGAGAGAAAAGGAAGGTTGGAGATTGGCCTATAATTAGCTAAGACAGCTGCGTCAAGTGATGGCTTTTTAAGTAAAGGTTTAATTACAGCCACCTTGAAGGCCTGTGGTATGTAGCCCATTAATAAAGACTGATTGATCAAATTAAAGATCAAAGCATTATTAATGGCAGGACTTCTTTGAGAAGTCTTGTAGCAATGGGATCGACAGTAATAGACACATTGATGGTGTGGGTGAAGTAACTATTGAAGTTATCTCAGAAACATCAATGAGAGAGAAAGAGTCAAATAAATATCAGCAGTACTGAAAGTAGCTGTACACAAAGATATATCTGTTGATGGTTATGAATCATTTCTTTCTCTACTGGTTAAAATTTTATTTGTGAAGAAATCCATGAGGTCATCACTAGTTAAAGAGCTCTGACTCTTTGTCAGCTACAGTGCTGAAAAGAAACCTGGGGTTGTTCTTATTTTCTTTAATTAATGATGAGTAGTAAGATGTCCTAGCTTTACGGAGGGCTTTTTTTTATAAAGAAACAAACTTTTTTCCAGGCTAAATGAGCATCTTCTAAGTTAGAGAGACGCCATTCCCTCTACAGCAGAGGTGTCCAAACTTTTTTCAAGGAGGGACAGATTTGACAATGTGAACGTCCCTGAGGGGCAACAGTCCCTGATGATATTATTTTAATGAATAAAATATGCATATAAATATTGTTATTTAATACTTTCATTTCCATGCAGCAAACAAACATGAAGTAACCAAATGAAGCTCTGAATTTCCAACTGAAACTTGTAACATGTAGATACTGTAAAATCCCGCTCTGTAATTCTAATAACAGAGCAACAGATGAGCTACTGACACTAATGTGAAGGACACACAGGGCAGGTCTGGCTCCAGAGCAGTTGTAGAAGTGCGTAAAATGGTGGGAGTCAGTCTTGATCTCAAGCAGTTCTTGATTAGGTTCAGAAAAATCTGCACACACAAACATGTGGAGCCAAACAAACTGAACATTTTCTTTTGCAAATGTTCATCTCTGATGGTGTTGTGCCAAAAGGTGATTTCAGAAAAAGAAAAACTGATTGTTTTTATGTGTTTCTGATGTGTAATGTCTCTGCTTATATTAGTAAGTAGACTGTAGTCAACAGGATTTATAAAGGCATTATAAATAAAATAAAGAAATGACCTGTACAAGTATCCTTATGACTGCGTTACTGTATCTACATTAAAATCAACCTGGTCCTTTTGGCCACATCAGCTATCTTTATAGAGCTGTGATGTTATATTTGTTGCAACTTCTGCCGCATTGATATCATTCATTTTAACAGATTATAGGCCAAAAAGACAGGAACTGTTTTTCAGAGTGGCACATATAATTTGTGTGGCATCTTATTGTGACACCTGATTGTTCAGTAAATAGTACCAAAAAAAAACACCTGTGGCATTTCCTGCGTTTTAATGTAAATAGTTCTATAAAACTCTTTTGTTTTCTAAATTTGTACATACGTTTTTAAAAATTACAAGTTGCAAAAATAGTTTGTGAAAACTGTTTGTGGTTTTCAACTTTTCTCTATTGGATTTTATGTTTCTCTGTGATTTTCGGTCCAGCGTGTGAATACAGTATGTCAAAATGAAAGAAATAACTGTACACTCACACATGTGAGGTTGTGCTGAAAATAACTGTACCAAACAAGGCAGGCAAACAGTTTTTAAGGTGAAATAGAAAGGTAACATCAAAAGTAGAGAAAAATGGCGGGTTATACCCCAGACCGCAGAGAGTTAATCAGCATTTTCTGAGCATTCTGAAAGGTGCAAACATTTGTAACTGTGTCAGCGTCCAGCATGCCTTTTAAATCGTACTGCCACAAAAATGTGAATGATGAACAGAAATAAGTTTAAAGACTCCCTACTCTGAGAAATAAAAAAAAAAACTTGCCTACTTATGTATAGGGTGTTTAACGTGCTAAAATAATAGTGCCAAATCACAACAGTCGCCTCAAGGTGCTTATCGTGCGGGCACAAAGCAGAAAACTCCGGCAGCCAGGGTTTGATAGAAAACAAAAAAAAACAAGAAATCAGTCCTGTGACATTAGCAACAATACCTCGAGGGCTCATCTCATCCATTTGTACTTTAATTTCAGCTAAATGTAAGAGTCTCTGCTGTTCTCTGTTCCCACTGGGTTCTCTACACTCCTCACTTTCAGTTTGCTTAGTGAGACAGACAAATGTTGCCAATAACTCATTATGTTACTAGAAGTGCAACAAAAGTTTCCCAGAGATTATTCAACTTTATTCAACGAATAGCAGAGGAGACAGGGATCAGGACTTTCATATGAATTCATGGCTGCATTTGACAACAGAAGCAGGTAAAGTGTCAAAACAGCTTTACTGGGAATTGTATCCAGTGTTGTTTTCACCTGCTTTAGCTCTTCTGCATACGCTGGTTGTAATGAATAGTTATTCGGATTACTATTGCTCCCCTATTCACTCACAGCTAACTGGCCATTCTCTTCTGACTTCTGGCATCGGCAAGGCATTCTGAACTAAAACGATTTGCTGAACAGCTGCTCACCAGATGTTTTCTTTGTAGTGGACCATTCTTTGTAAACCCTAGAGATGGCTGAGCAGCAAAATCCCATTACATAAGCCGTTTCTGAAATACTCATACCAGCCTGTCAGGCAACAACAACCATGTTGTCAGATAAATCCACTGACATCACTTTTAAAGAAAATGACTACACCGGAGACTCTGATTGATCCACTGATAAAGTTTTATAATCAGAGAGAAAGTTTAGGGCAGTCCCACTGATTGCTCTTATTCATGTGTGATTTCACATAATCATCAGTCCACACATGGTTAGGAAGATGTCTTCCTGCATCGCCCTGCACACCCTCCTTCTGTGAATCATTGTCTTCATCTCTTGGCAGCTCATAGTTGTTGAAAAAAAGTTCACATGTTGCTGGCTCCTCTAGCATGAGTTGTTCTTTTTTCAAGGTTGTGTGTGAAGCTGTAATAAAAACACTCAAACAAGCAGTTAATTATCTCTTGGCCTGCTGAGCCCAGCCAAAGCTGTCCTTATACATTTTCCCATTTGATTCTAACACACGCCGTACTCACGGTCACATAAAACACCTTTCTTCCCCATTCTGATGCTTGGTTTGAACTTCAGCAGGTCATCTTGATCATTTCTACATGCCTAAATCTATTGGGTTGCTGCCATGTGACCAGCTGATTAGATATTTGCATAGACAAGCAGTTAAACAGGTGTACGGCTGGTGAGTGTATAATGCTGTCTGCATATCTGTTAAGATGCCCTTGGGAGTTGATGCTTTGATAAACAATCTAGTTTAAGAGACCCACAAATTTCACATTAGCAGGTTATTTCAATTTAAAAACCTAAACAAAGCTCTACTGATTATTTTTGGTAAAACATTATTATTAGAGACCCACTCATCACTCTGCATGGCTTTCAGCTTGTTCGACTGGATAGGACAGCATTACGGTTGTAAGAGGAAGGGAAGGAGGATATGTTTGTGAACAAGAAGTGCTAGCTGTTAGCATTTACCTTTCTAAGCAGCTACAGTAGCACAAATTATCACAATAACTGTGCTTATTCTTCTCTCAGCAGATGCAAAAGCTGCATGTGAGCTCGTGGCCCGGTCTCAGTTAGACTCGCCACCCACAGTCACTTTTTGTCATTTCTGGGAACTTCAGTCATGCTTCCCTGTCCTCTGTCCTCCCCACCAACTACATGAAATGCCACACAGAGACAATAAAACTTTGGAGTTACTGTATGCAAACATTAAGGATTCATACCCCCCCACTCAGCCATTCTGATCACAACCTTTTACATCTACTTCCAAACTACACCCCACGGTGAATAAACAACCACCAGCAGTGAAATCTGTGAAGATCAGGTCAGAGGAGGCCAGGTGAGGGATGGCTTCAAAGCCACACATTGGGAATCACTCTGCGGGACGCTCACAGGCTGACCCACTGCACCACGGATTCCATCAGTTTCTCTATAGAGAGCACTGTTCCCTCCATCAAAGTACGGGCATTTCCCATCAACAAGCCTTGGGTGACCCCTGAGCTAAAAGTCCTGCTAAGATTAAAGAAGAGGGTTTTTAGAACAGGGGGCGAAGAAGATCTGAGAGTCCAAAAGAAGTGAAAAGGAGAATAAGGCAAGGCGAGGACAGCTACAGGAGGAAACCGGAGCAGCAGCTGGAGCAGAACAGAGACACAACTGGACCTCTGATGTCACCAAAAGCATACCAGATCGAAACCAGCATCCGCCATTTGTAATATAGATTTCATCCAGTTTACTTTGGAGAGCTTGTAATTTCTGCTTATCTTCTTCAGAGGGTGTCATCTTGTTACAATGTGTCTATTTCTTTGATTATCCTACCTTCTTCTAATTTACTGTTCTTGCTGAGGATTTTCCCAAATTGAATAGAGTACTCTCGTATTTTAAACATATTTTAATATTGAAAAAGCTGAAGGGGCCTATGTTAGATCTCGAGCAAGATGGATAGAAGATGGGGACAAAAGCTCCTCTTACTTTTGTCGGTTGGAAAAGAGAAGACAGGAAAGAAACTTAATTAAAGCCTTGACTATACAAGGACAGGTAGTGACAGATCCTGCTCTGATCACTAAGGCAGTTCTTAGCTTTTTACAGTCAACTTTATTCCTCATCTTTCTCTAATGAAAATTGTTTGGCCTTCTTCAGTCATATACATAACCTTATTCCTCGCATTGATGATGATTTTCCAAAAACAATGTGATGCTGATTTTATAATGAATTAGATAAAGCTGTAGAATGTCTATCCGATGTCACCTTTGCTGTGGAAATGCTCTCAATATTTATCAAAAACTCAAATGTGGCTCCTCTGGATGTCATTGGGATGCCAATAATTATTAGCCAGCTTACTGATGATACAACAATCTTTATGAAACATATAATAGAAGTCCCAAAGATTTTGAAACTAATTGATATATTCTTTAAAGCCTCTGGCTTAAAACTCAAACTGAATAAGTGCGAGTTAATGTCTATTCATCCAACTCATTTAACAGAAGCATTCAGTACACTCATAAAGTCAACAGTGAAATATTTAGGAATTCATATATCCAATGGCTCTATTGAAATGGAAAATATGAACATATGGAAAATAATAGATAATTGCAATCTAAATTTAACTCTTGGTTATTGCGGGATATTAGCCTGATGGGTAGAATATTTTTAACCAGAATGGAAAGTATTTCAAGATGCATCTACCCAGCATATTCAATGGCAATCTCTAAATATGCAATTAGAAAAATCAATCAGGTTAACTTTGATTATATCTGGAGAAGGAAAGCCCACTATATCAAAAAGCACTTTTAATCAAAGAATATAAGATAGGAGGCCTCCAAGCCATTGACTTTGATTTTATGAATGGGACTCTGAAAATTAATTGGTTAAAATCCTTCTTAACTTCTGATAATCTTTGGTTTCACATTCCCAGAGAAATCTTTAAGAAGCTAGGTGGCATTGAATTTCCACTTAAATGTGATTTCTCAATCCAGAGACTATCTCTGTTTCACCAGCAGGTCCTTTTGTACTGGAAACTTCTCTATAATCATAATTTCACTCCCCACAATACACCGATTTGGAATAACAGTTGTGTCACTGTCAGAGGTAAATCGCTGTGCAACAAGATAAAGTTGGATAAAGGTGTTTGGTCACCAATTCATTTAGCAGACAATTCTGGAAGCATTCTATCCTATAATGATTTCTGTCTTAAATATTGCAATCTTTGTAATGCTGAGATATTTAGAACTATAATCAAAGCAATTCCTGATTGGAGTTTGATTATTGGATTATTAACAGCCTCCACTCCGGTCTCTCCTCAACTTCCATTAACACTAACTGGAAACTGTGACTTTACTGAAATTTCAATCCCAAACAAAATACTTAGAAACTTATTCTGCTACACTTTATATCCTACTCAGACCTATAAGAACTCAGTTTCTCAAATGTTTCCCAAAAACTCAATTTATACTTTAAGTACTAAATACTTAAAATTCCCTGTTGCTCCAAAGGCAAAAGAAATTCATTTTAAGATTTTGAATGGAATCTACCCATCTAATGACTTTTTGCATGAATGAACTGCTGTATATTCTGTGAAAATGATATTGAATCTTCTGATCATCTGTTTGTTCGTTGTATGTTTTCTGAAGCTTTGTGGTTCGACAGTTATGATTGGCTGTTTCCTACCTCGGTTACAAATATTTTGTCAAAAGGACTTAATTTACGGTCTTATTATGGACAATGAAAACGATGACTTTTTAGTAAACACCATTCTGATTCTAGGGAAAGCATTTTTACATAAGTCCAAGTTTATGAAAGTTACCCCTAATTTCTATGCTTTTTTCAATGGCTTTCTGTCATATATAAAAGCTCTTAAAAAGATGGAAAATACAAGAGCTAAAATGCTATTCAATATTATTGAAGAATATAAGTTACGAGAAAAGCCCTGACATTGCTAAACTCTAAGTTGCCCTTTAATGTTAATTATTTTGTTTTATTTATTTATTTTTTAGCTAATTGAATGCGATTTTGTTTATTTGTTGTTGTTGTTGTTGTTCCACTGTACCAGAGCTTTTAACTGTAAAATCATCAAGTCATTTCATATGTCTTAATGTTTGTACAATTGATAAAGTTGTTAAAAAAAAAAATGAACAGTCTGCTGAAAAATTGGTCCTCCATCAGTAACCACTTCTGTTTTTACCCAGTTAGTTACGGTTAACCAGCGTTGCTGAAACTTTCTTCGAGGTGGATCTAACGTTATCAACGACTCAGACACTGAGCGAATAAACTTTTATATGACATGAGAATGTAATATCAACCTGTTTATCAGAGAAAAAGTGTGATTTTTTTTAGCACTCTGGAGCCTGACATTAGCTGATACACAGTAACTAGTAACATCATCAGATTGAACTCAATTTATTACCATCCGCAGTGACTCACAGTGACTCCTCGCTTTGTTGGTAAGAAATTAATTAAATCTGTACTTCTGAGTGCTGTTATTATTGCTGTTTTTCGCTGTTATAAACTCTTTGGTGGTCAATCTTGCAGACATTCAGGACACTTTTGGACGCTTGATGCAAAATACATTGAGCCTAACGCCACACAACAGACAAATCCAAATACCAACATTGGATTTGCTGGAGACCCATCGAAACACAAGCTGCTCAGTCTCCCTTAATTTAAAGCTGAACATGTTGTTGCTGACATGTGTTTCAAATGTCTCACCATTCACAGATTTTCTGCAACAACTATCATAATAACCCTATGTTGGTGGGAAGTGTAATTTCTCAGCTTTCAGGAACCGTCTGGATTTTTCCGATAGGACAAACTGTTGCATAATTACGGTAATTCAAAGTGCGTTCACACAGTTATGTTGGTGGTGATGCACTCAGTGTTAAAGGCTTGCCTCTGCCTTCACTCACTTCCTCTTTTTAATTCCTTCACACTTAAACATCACCCTATGTTCCTCTCTCTTCTTGTAGTATGTGTTTACCAGCCAGAGAAGGTGTTCCCCTTCTGTGGCTCACAATTCAGTTATATATATATATATATATATATATATATATATATATATATATTATGGAATGCCATTTAGGAAATATAATATATATATATTAAAATGAGAATCTGAATATATAGAATGAAACTTGAATATATGGAATGAACTCTGAATATATACAATGAACTCTGAATATATTGAATGAAAACTGACGTCATGGAAGCTCTTGCGCCATCTAGTGTTTTCGTTACGTAAAGCACATTATGTCGCTACAAGAAATAGCACTATGAGTCAATCTGCAGGGAATTTAGTGGCAGAAATCCTAAATAATGAGTAGCTAATTAACACCCTGGCAAATGCATGAACTGGCCAACATAATGCTAGCAGCAGTGTTCCTAATCATACTACTGATGAAGAGTTTTATTCAGTGAATCTCTCAGGTCAGACAGCTCCTGCGTATCAAGCTAACAATAAGCAGAACATGCCTTCCACATCCACATCTCAGATTCTAGACAGGGCCTGTTGTTGTGGAGGGTGCCTGTGCATGTTCTGCGTAATGTTAGCTTGCATGCACGAGCTGTCTGACCTGAGAGGTTCGCTGCATTTGGTCTTCCACGATGAAACAGTGAAGATGAACTGCAGATTGATATTCAGACTTTCATTCTATATATTCAGACTTTCATTCAATATATTCAGACTTTCATTCAATATATTCAGAGTTCATTCAATATATTCAGAGTTCATTCAATATATTCAGAGTTCATTCTATATATTCAGAGTTCATTAAATATATTCAAGTTTCATTCAGCCCAAGTGGTCGCGGCAGATGACTGCCCCTCCCTGAGCCTGGTTCTGCTGGAGGTTTCTTCCTGTTAAAAGGGAGTTTTTCCTTCCCACTGTCGCCAAGTGCTTGCTCATAGGGGGTCGTTTTGACTGTTGGGTTTTCTCTGTATTATTGTAGGGTCTTTACCCACAATACAAAGCGCCTTGAGGCGACAGTTTGTTGTGATTTGGCGCTATATAAATAAAATTGAATTGAATTGAATTGAATTGAATTCAATATATTCAGACTCTCATTTTAATATATATATATAATATTTCCTAAACGGCATTCCATTATATATATATATATATATATATATATATATATATATATATATATATATATATATATATATATATATATCATATTAAGATCTGATGGAAACACTTAAGCATGCCTTTAGAGCATCTTTCAATATAAAAGTGGTTAACAGTCAGCAGACCAGTAATTTCCACATTAAAAAAGTGAAGATATACTTAAATTAAAAAATGTTCTGCTTGAGTCTCTTTGCTTTTCCATGACATGTTTACTATCCCGTCTGTCAGTCATCTGTGATTGGATGAGTTCAAACTTTTAAACTAACACTGTTTAACCCTCTATACCCAACACAATTCCATTAGAATGCTTCAGATCCACATCTTGCATTTGCAAACTATTTCTAAAATTAGAAACATCCTTTCTCAGATTGATGCTGAAAAGCTAATTCGTGCATTTATTACTTCTAGGCTGGATTATTGTAATTCATTATTATCAGGCTGTCCTAAAAGCTCCCTGAAAAGCCTTCAGCTGATCCAAAACACTGCAGCTAGAGTACTGACAGGGACTAGAAAGAGAGAGCAGATTTCTTCCATATTGGCTTCTCTTCATTGGCTCCCTGTTAAATCTAGAATAGAATTTAAAATTCTTCCCCTCACATACAAGGTCTTAAAAAAATCAAGCCCCATCTTATCTTAAAAACCTCATAGTACCGTATCACCCCAATAGAGCACTTCGCTCACAGACTGCCAGCTGAAAGAAAGCAGTCCTACATATTTGTTTAATATGTGCATTGAAAGACATATTCTGGTCAAAAATGACTCCAAGATTCCTCACAGATTCACTGGAGGCCAACGTAATGCCATCCAGAGTAGGTGTGTGCTAATAATGTGTGTTGGAATTGTTGTATGTAACTTTATTCTGGTTGTTATGAATTATCATAGCTTCTATTTCTATAAGTTGATCATTTGTTTTCTATGTTATATTGTTGTCCTTTTTATCTTGATGAGGACACACACACACACACACACACACACATACACATACATGATTACATCATGTGAAGTGAGCGATGTTGTTACCTGAGCTTTGTGTAAACAGATGTGATTTAATCATGTGATCGAGTGAAATAAAACAGCTGTGAAGGAGGCCGTCCTTTGGAGATCTTTTCCTCTTCGTTCCGAGAGAGCTCAGAAGACGGTTCCCCTTGTAAGTAAAATTAAGAGTTGCGTGCTTTGTTCCATGTTTTATAAAATGATCTGAACCTATCAGTGTGTAAAATAACTTCAGTTTTATCTGAATTTAGAAGCAGGAAATTAGAGGCCATCCAGGTCTGTATGTCTTTAAGACAATCCTGCAGTTTAATTGGTTTGTGTCAAAGCAAATACAATGAAGGTACCATTTACAAGGTCAATTTTTTTTTTCATTGTGGATGCAAAGTCCAGATGTGTATCCCTTGAAACTTTAACTGTTTTCATCCCTGTGTTCTGAAATAAGGGATGGCTCTCATTGTAAAACCAGGGGACACTGCATGCTCATGGGGTAGCAACTTGTTAATGATAACGTAGGCCAACCATGAACCATTCCCTGGTTTATCCTTAGTCATTGAGACCATGATTTACAAAATGAATCAATGTTGATTGTTCACTTGAGTGAACACATTTTTTTATTAATAATTATTTATTGAATTATATTTTTTTGTAAATTATGTTAAGTGATGTAATTACTTGATTCCATCAGTGGTCTCTTGGTTCACATGTACTGAGCAAAATTGCAGAGCTTTTTCGGGGCTAAATGCTATAAATCATGTGCTTCTGAGAGCATTTTTATCTCCATGTGGAAAATTTCTTACACTGAACAGTGACTCCGTGAGTCACCGAAGTAAAGGATTTCAATAAACCAAGACGAGCCTCTCAGAAAATATCAAGATAATGAGAAATTCAAATAAACACAGAGGAGGAAAAAGTCAACGCTCTGAGGGTGTGAGGCAGTCGAAGAGAATCACATATCCATTAACACCAAGGTCATTTATTCAGCCCTACTCCTCAAGAGCATTCAGAGGGAAACAGGAAATCTAATTTTCTACGTATCTCATAAGTGGCAGAGCGACCACACTCACTTATCATTCTCTTATGTGCTGTCTATCTCTATTCTTGTTCTTTCTCTGCTAGTTTCAGTATTGCCATAGCCAATCGTGTGGAGTGAATTAGGACATCACCTGGAGCTAACAATTAACAATTTTCTTCACAATAAAAAGAAAGCAATAAATGTTGAGTTTTTCAGAGTGAATAGTCTCAGACTCTTTCCAGGTTGGCACTGTCTTTCTGAAATAAGCAGAAATAACCTTCTCTATAAAACTCTACAACAACTCTGCTTTTTGTGACAGGTGAACACATCTGTTAGGACATAAGATTCCACAAATATTTCTGTATTATACCTTCTAGAGTTTCTAGATTTACAGGATACATATTTATTAATGCCATTTTTGCACAATCTTTGTATTTTTTTTCTTCAACTTCATTTTTTTTATTTTTTTTTTTATTTATATATATTTTTTTTTAATCACTGTCATAAACATAATTTTTTTCACTACCTCATGAAGCCTTCACTATGGGTCTGTAGTACTTTTACCTTTAACAATGTTGTTTTTATAGTAGATTGTAATATTTGTATTCTTTATCCTGCTGTTCCCCTCCATGAATAGCCACCTTAACGTGGGGGAGGGGTTTGTGTGTCCCAGTGATCCCAGGAGCTATGTTGTCCAGGGGCTTTGCCCCCAGTTAGGGTCTCCCATGGCAAATTGATCCTGGGTGAGGGGCCAGACAAAGAATGATTCCAATGACCTCCGTGGAAGAAACACCAAGGGAACTGTTTACCCTGCCCAGGATAGGTTTACTGGGGTACCACCCTGGAGCCAGGCCTGGGGCAGGAGCTTGAGGGAGAGCATCTGGTTTCCAGGCATTAGCCTGTGGTGCCTGATAGGGCGCAGCACAAAGGGGAGCCATGGGCCAACCCTCCAGTAGGCCCAGGACATGTTGTAGGGGTTGGGTCCAATGTGTGTCAGATGGTGACCAAGGGTGGAGGCCCTGGCAGACCAATCCCTGGCTTTCAGGACTGGCTATCAAGACATGGAATGTCGCCTCTCTAGTGGGGAAGGAGCCTGAGCTGGTGACCGACGGACCGACGGACCGACCATGTTCAGCACCTCCATTGTTGAGACTGCTGCTCAGAGCTGTGGCTGCAAGGTGGTTGGTGCCTGTCGTGGTTATAATCCCCAAACTGGTGGTCACCAGATGAAGGGGGCCATCAAGCGGAAGAACGGGTCCTATTGGGCCTGGCTGACTTGTGGGACTTTGGAAGCAGATGATAGGTACCAGCAGGCCAAGCAAAACGCAGCACAGAGATAAAACAACAATAAGATAAAACAACTACAAAAAAAAAAAAAACAAGCAAACAAAACAAACCAAAATACAAGAAAAAAATACTAATAATAAATATGTTCAAAAGGAATAGGAAGATGCATAAGCTTTTAAATCCTACCGGCTTTCAACTATTACTTAGTACCTAACTACTGTAGTATCTAATAATCATCACTTTTTCTTCCTGTTTATGCCCTATCCAATCATAAATCCTTCCTTACAATTTGTTACATGTATTTGGTTTCTTGCACAAAAACAAAGGTGGTGGCGCACAGACAGTGCAAGGGGTTCTTTTGCTCTTAATAATAGTTTTTTTTTACTTTTGCAAATACCTCATCAGTTTTTGCTCATACATTACAGTCCATCCATGCTCTGGGAGATTAGCAGACAGACAGAGGTGAACTTACCGCTGAGTCAAAAGCGGTGCAGTCATAAACAGAATTGAGGCAAACGCGGAGGCCTGCTAAGTAAGATAATGCTAGAGCAATGCAGGTTGCAGGTATTTGTGTAAACTCACACACTCAAGTATCCTTGAGAGGATAAAGAGCTGGTCCAGCATTCAATGACCAGGATGAAAGCCACATTGTTTCAAGGTTCAACTAATGGATGAACTCTCCTTTCCAGCACCCTGTCATAGACCACCCTGGGGAGGCTGAGGAGTGTGATTTCCCCGACACCCTCCGGCCCCCCCTCTTAAAGATGGGAACCACCACCCCAGTCTGCCAATCCAGAGACACCGCCCCAAATGACATTGCAGCGACATGTCAACTAAGGCAGCCCTACAGAGCCTTCAGGAACTTGAATCTCATCTATCCCAGAACTGCCACCAAATGACATGTCTGTGTAGGTTCTCAGTTATCCACATCAGGGTAGTCTCTGGAGATTGAAAAAAGTGATTGGACTTCTTTAAGTTTCTTGAAGACGTTTCACCTCTCATCCAAAAGGCTTCTTCAATTCTAACCCAATTTACAGTCGTGAAAATTGCTTTTCTGGTGTAATAAACACCTTGCTGTGAAATGGCGGTGGAAAACTTTACATCGAGATGGCAGACCCACGCCCCTCTGCCGCTTGTGTCACACGTTCCTTGGTTCCAGACCAGCTAATTTATGGTGCTACAACAGAACCAATTTTTTTTGGCTGAGCAGCGAGTGAGTTCGCGGTGAGCGCTCACCAGTTCAAGCACTTGGCACCAGCACCAGCGCTGTGTGAATGGAAACGGGCTACCAGTGAGTCCAAAAAGGCTGGGTATGCTGAACTGTCAGTGCAAGTGCCTCCTGCATGTGGTGGGCCTACAGGAGGGTGGGCCCATGTGTCCTCTTTGAGCTGCACCTATGGGCTAAGTCCGACCACCAGGCAGTCTCCTTTGAGCTCCCTGCCCAGGACTGGCCCGCTCCGCGGTAATCCTATCCCAGGCAGGATACATTGTACCCATGATTTTTCACTCATAGGGGTCAGTGGAATCGTTCTTTGTCTGGTCCCTTACCCAGGACCAATTTGCCTTGTGGAGACCCTACCAAGGGGCAATAGCCCCTGGGATCATTGAGGCACACAAACCCCTTCACCACAATAAGGTGGCGATTTGTGGAGGGAACCACAGAAAGCCATAAGAGGAAATTATCTAAAAAAAAAAAAAAAAAAAAAAAAAAAAACAGAAAACAGGAAGTTAACTAAAAGAGGGGCAACAAAGAAGAGCTAACACGCACAAACTGGAAGACACAAACGGGAAGTGAGAAACACTCTGAAACCTGCTAACATGGGTTATAATAAAAACTATGACAGCCTCTTGTATTCTGAATGCATTCAGCACACGATGAGCTACTGTTCTAGTCACATGCATCTCAATATTCATGAACACTGCTCCCACTGAAACATAATCCATCATTCATCCTCTGCAGTGCTGGCTTTAGTGATGGACAGCCCACTATTAGTTGAATCCAAGCATCCAAAGAAAGACAATAAACTTGTATACCAACATGGTTTTTCTCCTTTCAGATAAACACTTGCTCCAGTGAAGCTGTGGCTGTCAGGTTCTTATTAGCAGAGCAGATGAGCTCTCATCTTCCCCACATCGTATCGACAGCTTGACAGAAGTATCGCTTGGAATATAAGTGATACTATGTGTTTAAAGACCACATTTCTGCAAACTGTTTCACAGTAATCTGCAATGCTCTAACTCTATGCTTAATTGGTTCTATGGTAATTATGGGGTAGTTACATTTTCTGACAGCTCTCCTACAAAGTTGCCTGTACAGAAATTTATAAATTTATTTAAACTATTCATACTCTGCTGTGGCTTTCCAAACTGTAGTAATTTCCATCTAGTTTGCTTTAATTGTCCCTGGATTGGGTATAAATTTGATTGGAGGCAATATGTTACAAATTACAGTAAGTCCATTGGAAATAGCTTAGATGGGCACACACTTGTGTGTTTGTATTGTTTGTACAGTTTGTATTGTACAAACAATACAAACTGCATGTCAGGACCTAAACCAAGTTATGAAGTCCAAGGAATCCTCTGCAGTCCACAATTGTGGTGAGGCATAAATTAGGTCAGGGGTATGAATCTATGTGTAAAGCTCTGAGTGTGTCAGAATAATGCCCCAATAACTGTGAAACAGAATAATTCTGGAAATATATCCTTGTTAATCTGATGGAGCTTGAGACAATCTGTAAATGCCTTTACAGACTTCCTGCCACAGTGTTGAAAATGTAGTTAATGAGGGGTTTGAGTACTTTCTAAATAAGATGTGTAATATCTTATTTTTTCTTCTTATTTTTTCTTTTTAGTAACCCATTTTAAAGTCTGTGTTTCTTTGTTATTTTCTAAATACCTGTTGTACATAATTTTTTTTTGTGTGACAGAAATTGCAACAATATTAATTGTTGTATAAAAATCATATATTTTGTTTTTTTATTTACTCCTTGTCATTATGGATAACAAAGTGTAGACTAATAGTAATCAATGGCAAATCTATCCTTTTCAATTTAATGGCGATGGAGCGATGAGTGTTGTGCATGTTTGAGTATCGTTCAGCATGAGACAGCTAATGCAGGGGAAACAAAAAAAATTATAAAATCAAAGAGATAACAGCCAAAAGAAAAATGTAAAGAAAAGATTATTTATTTAGATGAAAAATCATTTGAAGGATTTAATTGTGTGGAAGTATGATGTAGAATGTAGGGACAGAAAGCAAGCTAAGGGGAAAAAAAAGGACCAGGATGAAATGGAAATGTTCTCAAAGAAAGACTGTGTCCCTCCTTAGAACCTCAGTGTGTCAGAGTGGAATGCAACCTCTGCTGTGCCCTTCCAATGGCTACACTTGCTCAACCTCCACTACTGCCACCATACAACAGAGAAATGGTGGGAGTGCCAGCAGACTCTTCAAATGATTCATTATTGACTGCAGCACCGCCACCACCAGAGGTTTCACATCCAGAAGCTGACTCACCAGAAAGCAGGACTGCCTCCATCTTTTAACCCGTAGTCAACCACACCAGACAGTGATGTGCAGACCTACCAACTCCCACGCAAATGCCAATAGTTGAAGTGGCGAGTGGCAATGAACAGCCTGTATCAGTCTCTTTACCCAGAAGCTCCATCCATCCATTCATCTATCCATCCATTTTCCTCCTCTTATCCAGGTTCAGGTCGCGGGGACAGAAGCCTAAGCAGGGAAACCCAGACCTCCCTCTCTCCAAACACCGAGGTGTTCTCAGGCCAGCCAAGAGACATAATCCTGAGGGCAACTCAGGTTTGAAATAGAGTCCAGCCCCTCTCCAGGAGACTGGTTCCAGAGCCCAGAGTCTCAACCTCATTATAAACCTTGTGTCCAAAGACAACCTGTGACAATGCGTTCCTTCAGGATGTGGTCTCATGAAGCAGAGGAGACTCTCGGGGACTGCTCTGAGTTCACTGACTGGAGTGTAATGCAGGAATCACATGGAAAGGATATTGAGGGGGTCACAAACTGTACAATGGACTACATAAACCTCTGCATGGACACTGTTATTCCTGTGTGAACTGTGCGCTGCTTCATCAACAACAAGCCCTGGATAACCAATGGACCAAGGTCCTCTTGAATAATAAGAAGGCCTTTAAAGGAAAGAACCAGGAGGAGCGTACTTACATACAAACTTAAGTCCCACTTAAAGAAGGCCAGATTCCTATAGGAGGAAGGTTGAGCAGAAGCTGCAGGACAATAATATGAAGGAGGTCTGGGACAGTATGAACACCAGGATGCAAGCAGAGGAGCAATAGACGGTAATATAAAGAGAACGAATGAATTCAATGTCTTCTATAACCGGTTTGATTGCCCTGTCTCTGCTACAACTGATACTGTCTGCACTGACACACAACCCCACCCCCCACCCCACCCCACGCACTGTAACAGCCACAATGGACACATCTGCTGTCCAGCCATCTACCCTCCTTTCTCCCCCCGCTGCTACTCAGACACCTCACCTCAGACCATCCGCACAGACAGTGCAGCAGCCCTGCAGCACCCATCATCACACACTGTTTCATCAGCTCAGGAAAGTGAGATCCTTGCAGCCCCCCTCTCCCCCTCGCTTCACTTCACTGCAGACCAGGTCAGAGGTGAGCTCAGAAGACTCCAGACAAGGAAAGCAGCTGGCCCAGATAAAGTGTGCCCCAGACTGCTGAAAGCATGTGCTTCTAAACTGGGTGAACTTCTGAAGTACATCTTTAACCTGAGTCTGCAGTTGGGGGGAAGAACATCCTGCCTGGTTCCTGTGCCAAAGAAACTGTGCCCCAGCTTGCTCAATGATTTCAGGCCAATTGCTTTAACATCGCACATCATGAAGACCACGAAACATCTCCTACATGTACAGGTCAAACATGCACTGGACCCTCTGCAGTTTGCCTATCAGGAGAAGGTGGATGTGGAGGATGCCATCCTCTACCTTCTCCACCAGACTTAACTGGACAAGGGGCGTGGCACTGTGAGGATTTTGTTTTTCAATTTTTCCAGTGTCTTCAATACTATACAGCACCCTCTACTGAGAGACAAGCTAAACAGGATACAAGTTAACCCACACCTGGTGACCTGGATTATGGATTACTTCACCAGTAGACCGTAGCATGTGAGGCTCAAGGACTGTACATCTGAGACTGCAATCAGCAGTACTGGTGCACCACAGGGGACTGTTCACACTGTACACAGCTGACTTCCAGTACAACTCTGAGACATGTCATATGCAGGAACTCTCAGATGACACGGCCATCGTCGGGTATGTCAGGAGTGGACAGGAGGATGAGTACAGGAGACTGGTGGATGACTTTGTAGAATGGTGCCAACTGAACCAACTGCTGCTGAACACGTCCAAGACTAAGGAGATGGTAGTGGACTTCCGTAGGTCTGGACCCCCCCACCCCCACCCCCCCCACAGCCAGTTTTTATTAGGGGGATTGATGTGGAGATGATGAGGACTCACAGCTACCTCGGTCTGCAGCTGGATGGCTGAGTTTACTGGTTGGTGTGCACAGACACACTGTACAGGAAGGGGCTAAGCCAGATTTATTTCCTGAGAAGATTGGGGTCTTTCAACATCTGTGGCCCTAACTATAAGCTTAATCATAAAGGAAACTTCTAAGCCTAATCTTAAAAGTAGAAAGGGTGTCTGTTTCCCAAATCCAAACTGGGAAGAAGAAGAGGGACCTGAAAGCTGAAGGCTCTGCCTCCCATTCTACTTTTAAATATCCTAGGAACCACAAGTAAGCCAGCAGTCTGAGAGTGAAGGGCTCTATTGGAGTGATATGGTAGTATGGGGTCTTTAAGATAAGATAGAGCCTGATTGTTCATGACCTTGCTCAGATTAAAGAAACCATGACTCATTTCTCACACCAAAGAGACTCAAGCAAACAGTTTGCAGGGGAGTTGGCTGTTTTCTGCAGAGAATTTAGCCCAACTAGGGGAAAATCACAATGCTTCCTGATGCTAAAATTAGGAGCAGCAAGTGGGAAAAAGTCTTTGGTAAATATCCTACAGGAGACATCCGCAGACAACATAATTAGTGGGCCAACAACAACAATCAGATTTACAGGGAGGCTGTAAAAGAGTAACTGAGTAACGAGTTAGAAAAATTGCTCCCTCCACATATAGACACTGCAGAAATTTCTGCATGTAAGGAGGAGGATCACGAGTCTATCTAAGAATATTATGCTCATCTGACTCAAGTGTTCACTGTCCACAGTGGCACTGACCATCCTGTAAACCTCGGCAACGAAGTCACAACACAGAAAGCACATCTGAGAAACAGCTTTATTGGTCATCTCTGAGATTAAATATCTGCAGAGTTTAAAGAAAACTGTGTTGCCTGGGACAAGGCCAGGCAAGAGGAAGTCTGCTGCCATGCTGTTCATGTTGAGAATAACCTCAGAGCCCAACAGAAGGACAGAAAAAGAGAAAATGAGCTAAGAGCTCCACAGCCCTAACCTTGTACCAATCTAGCCATGCTACAGCCTCCATAACAGAACCACTGATTGTAAACAAGTGCCAAGTTCCTGCCAGAGGAGGAGCTGGCTCCAGTATGGGATGATGTTACATGGACATCAGTTGCAAGTGCTTTCAGAGGGGACACTGGCCTAGAGGCCGCCTCAACAGTGACAGAACTGCTGATGACAGGCATGGGAAGATGGACTGAGGCTGGGGGAGAGATGCGCAGCTGCTCTGGCTTCATTGATGCCTTGAGTTGATGGTGCCACACCTTTAGCACACACACAATAGCAAACATTCTCTGCTCACCTTTGTAACACAAGGTATTCCCTACCTTGAATACAAATTGAGCGTTTCCAACTCCTCCAAAGGTTAGTTGCTCACTCTGTTGCCCAACAGATTTATTAGGCCATGATCTACTCTGCATCGGATTCATTTTGATCTCTGAGGGCCTCAAAGTAATTAAAACTGAAGGGTGTGAGTCTGAAATTTTTGACTCTGATCCAGCTGTTCCAGTCCTACGAGTGGAGACTGTGTGTGTGGTGTTCATTTCTTCACCTCCTTCAAGGTCACTTTGGTCACCAGGTGAGAACATGCAGCGTGACTCTTTGCACTGCTCTGTGGGATCAGATCGTGACTACCAGAAACAGAAATGAATGCCTTACTATCACAGTTGGTTCTGGTCAAAACATAAATGTGTAGCTAACGCCCTCTGAGTTTAGCATGTTTGATGTAGCAAAATCTGCCCCTTTGTGTATTAAGCTCAACAGTGACAGTTGGTATGATTTGGTCTCTTTTACACATTTTTGACAGGCCAGACACTACTGTCAAATGCTGCAGGGTTTAGTTTAATTCCTGTCATGTTGCTGCCTGTTGCTGCAGGGAAGGACCCCCAGAAATGGGATGAGGTTACTGTAAAAGTGGCATGTTGAGATACTGCAAAATTTTGTCTTCTATGTTATCCCAAATTCACAGACAGGTGAGAAATGACTTCCTGACTTCGGATGAACATCACTTTCACCTGACCCACAACAAGAGCAGAGGGCAAAGGAAGCTGATTGAGCTCTACTTACACTCCAAGCTCCAGCCATTAGTCAACTCTAGGGCAACACAGCAGTAACATGTGACAGACAGGTGTGCATCATGGAAGAACTACATGAATAATGCTCTGATATGGCTTCTTTGTCCATACCTCAGATTGACAAATGCAAACCCCACCAGGCACGAAAGACAAGTTAAGCAATGGGGTTCTCATGAGCAAACCCAACCACCACTATGAGCTGAATATGTGACCTTGTTATGTCCAGTGTTAATTATGTTTGTCATTGTAAATATTACCCTGTTGTGTAGTGTCTTTGATGCTGGTAAGGTTTATCGATCGCTCCGTATATGCCTATGTAGTTGGTGTAGTGTACGTCTGACTCTGAGCAACAGCCTGGCATATTCTGTCTCCATGTAACTTTTCATATAAGATGCCAAGTGTGCCAAGTTATCCTTTACACACAGTGTTCTAACACAGACAGTTTGTCTCTGTAAAGAGACAAGGGTGAGGTCGCTGTAGCTCTGGAGGTAGAGCAGGTCACTTACTAATCGGAAGGTTGGTGGCACGATCCCTGGTTCCTCCAGCCTGTATGCCAAAGTATCCTTGGGCAAGATGCTGAACCCCGAGTGACTCCCAGTGCATTCATCGGAGTGTGTGTTCAAATGCACGTAGATGTAGAAGTGCTTGTATGGATGATGGCACAATGTATAAAGCTCTCTGAGTGCTCAAGTAGAAAAGTGCTATATGAGAACCAGTTTACCAAAGATTCTGGTCCCTCTTTGCAGACTGCTGTCATGCTGTCTGTATTGCTATTTGACCCCTTTGCAAAGGTAAATAAAACTCACAGTCAACCTGGTTGTGTGAACATTGATTTATTTCAGGTTTCCATAGCAACCTTCAAAAAGCAAATAAACAAAACGCACGCGCGCGCACACACACACACACACACACACACACACAAAAGAAAGTACTCTGTACTTTCTGAAGGAATTATGCTAACAGTTACATTTGGTTTGATCCCATTTCTACCTCCACCAAGCAGGTAATTTTTCCATTGCACTTTGTCTATCTCTGTCAATAAGCAAGATTATGCAAAAAGTAGCAGGGCCATGGTCAACAAACATACCACAACTCAGGTCTCTGTCTGCTAAGAAAGAAACATTCTATTTTGGTTCAGATATGGAACAAATGGTAATGCTGGGATTCATTTGTTGTTTTAATAAGTCACAGTAGCAGCCTGTGAGCAAACATGCTGGATGACTGCTTGGGTGGTGACATTGTTTTATTTCTTCTCTGTGAACCAACAACCAATGAGTAGCAGCAAAGACATCACAGTAGGCAACTTGCTTAACCCCAGAGCATCAGTGTTTTCGCAATGTGAGTGTGTGTTACAGAGGTCTACTACAAATCCAAAACATTGGTACCAGCTCAGCGGTGCTTTTGTTACAGATATTATTTCAAAAACTATTTCTGTACATGGTAATGAACCCAGAGTTTCTCCCCAATGCAACCATGGGAGTGTGTGAATGTTAAGTTAAAAGAACTTAGGTATAGAAAAAAGCATGTATTAATGAACCAGATGTTTGTAGTAAGAAAGTACTTTGATTGTTCAAATGGAGCAGAAAAGTACTTAAGTACCAGTCCATTTAACTAATGTTAAATGGACTGGTACATTCCTCAGTCCATTCCTGACTGAGGAAATTCCTGTTTTCCATTTGAAGACTATCACGGTGTTTTTCTTCCCTTATAACTAGGCATATCAAAACAGGCTCCACAGTGACTGCATCTCACAATGGACTAAACAAATGGTGCCAATAGATTCAGTGATCATCGAAGAACTTCACATATTGTGTGATGAGGATATGTCAAAATGTGGTGATGCCATTTTAACAGCAAAGGTCCAGCATCTGGTTTTGGAGTTATAATTTTCTTTAAAGCACCTGGTAGCACTGACAGCAAAGTAATGTATGATCAGTACATTTTTATGATAGCATTTCCATAAAACCATGCCTATTAGTGTTCATAAAATTTCAGCTTTCACAACAAATTAGATTGCTGATATTCATTAATTGAAAAGTAGGATGTATTTGAATGTCAAAGTTATGTTTACCAGTGATTTGTTTATTCTTTTTGGGAGAGGACATAAATTATGACTAAAAATATTGCTAACTGACAGCTACCAGAACCCTAAAACTGTTTGTAAAACTGCCTATCAGGTTAACCTAGAGAGAAATTTAGATATAAAAAGCAAGTAGGCGTAAAGAGACAGTGTTTGCATGTGAATTGGATAGAGAGAAGGACAAGACATGAATAAAATATCCCAGTAGATTGACTGTGAGGTAGAGCAGAAAGTAGTGCCCTTTTAGAGAGTGATTCACACTTGATTCACATGCATAGCCCTCCTCCTCTTACAGCAATCTATTACAGCTTGCAGCACATCCATTTAACCCCATGTCTGACCTGGCTGCCTCACACAAACAGACAGGCACATTTGTGTACATAAATAATTACTAAACTGCTAACTTCCACAGTGTGTGAAAGAGAGAAAATATAAATATAGATAAAATGTTTTTCAGTTGAGATGGAATTTCAGAAACTCTGAGCATTACCTGTTTTCCCCGCTTTCCTTGAGCGTACCCTATAGGGGCCAGCCCAGACATAATGAATGTAATAAGTAGTTTTCAGCATCACTCTGAGATAGGATGTTTCTTATTTTTGAGTTACACACTTCAGAATTTTTGTTGGCTCTCGCTGCGGTATTGGACTATTTCCTGTTATTGTTGCAGCACACAGTTGTGTTTTGTGGTGCTTAATCTCTGCAGCTCAGTTAATTATAAATGATTAATTATAGATTATAAATCTCTAGTGTAAGCTTCTCGTGCTTTATCCAAAGTACACTCGTGAATTACTCATAAATTATTTTTTTAATATTCACTTAGTATGTCTTTCAGACACACTAGCTTGGTGTAGCTATAAGCTTAGCTCTTAGCCAGCTCACTAACAGCATGGCTGCTTGGCCTGTCCCTCTTGCACTTTCCTGCTCTGTGTGTCAAATGTTTAGTTACTCCTGGGCCTTCTTTAGTAAAAGCAATACTTGCAATAAATGAAGCATAGTCTTAAACAGAAGTTCCCGGTCCACCACTAACTCGTCCATGTCTCTAATCCTTTTTGCCCACTCTGCAACAGACTCGCCAAGGAACAAACTCTGGTGAGAGACAACTCTGCTTTAAGAAAAGTGAAGCTAGCGACACCAGCAGCCATATTTGTTCATCTTCCAGGGGCCAGAGCAGGCAGCATAGAAGGAAATTTGAAATGGCTGGCTAAGGATAAAAAGATTTGGTAAAATAATAATTCACATTGGGGGTAATAACACCTGTTACGCCAATCGGAGGTCACTAAAGTTAATACTGAATAATGTGTAACTTTGCCAAAACAGTGTCAGGCTCTGTAGTTTTCTCTGGGCCCCTCCCCAATCAGACCAGGAATGACATGTTTAGCCGCATGTTCTCCTTGAATTGCTTAAAATCACAGCAGTCTGAGTGGTGTCCAAAAACTGATTTTATTATTATTATTATTATTATTATTATTATTATTATTATTATTATTATTATTATTATTATTATTAGACTCAATTGGCTTCTCACTTTAATTACACTCTGGATCTTGTTCTTACATATGGCATAGAAACTAAACAATATTCCCTGAAAATCTGTCTGATCATTTCTTAATAACATTTAAATTTACAATAATGGATTACACAACAGTCAGCAATGAATTTCATTACAATATTTGTCTTTCTGAAAGTCCTGTAAATAAGTTCAAGGATATCATTCTTCTGCTGTTATCTTCAGTGCCACGTGTCAACACAACGCAGAGCAGCTACCTAAACTCTACTCCCACAGAGGTCAATTTTAATAGTGTTACATCCTCACTGTGTATGGCTCTGGATACTGTGGCTCCTCTGAAAAAGAAAACCTCAAATCAGAAGTGCTTGACTCCCTGGCATAACTCAAAACAGTGCTGCTTAAAGCAGATAACCCATATGCCAGAGTGTAGTGTCACTAATTTTGAAGATCTTTATTTAGCCTGGAAAAAAGAGTTTGTTGCCCAATTAAAAAAAAGCCCTCCGTAAAGCTTGGACACCTAACTATTCATCACTGATTGAACCTTTATGAACCTTGGTTTGTGCACTAGTACGCAGTCATGTTGGAACAGGAAGGGGCCATTCCCAAACTGGTCCCACAAAGTTGGATCAATGAAATTGTCCAAAATGTCTTGGTATGCCGAAGCAGTAATGGAAGGAAGGGGCAGAGTCCAAATCATGACAAACAACCCCACAACATTATCCCCCCTCCACGTGACTTTACACTTGTACATCAGATTGTGAAAGGGAGAAGTCTGATTTTTCACTCCAGAGAACACATCTCCACTGCTCTGGAGTCCAGTGGCAGTGTGCTTTACACCACTGAATCAAACACATTGCATTGTGCTTGATGATTTAAAGCTTGGATGCAGCTGCTCGGCCATTGAAACCCATTCCATGAAGCTCTCTACACACTGATCTTGAGCTAATCTGAAGGCCACATGAAATTCGGAGGTCTGTAGCAATTGACTCTGCAGAAAATTGGTGACCTATGCACACTATGTGCCCCAGCATACACTGACCCCACTCTGTGATTTTACGTGGCCTACCACTTTGTAGTTGAGTTGCTGTAGTTTCCAATCATATCTGCTTTGTTATAATACCACTAATATTTGATAGTGGAATATTTAGTGCAAAAATTTCATGACTGGACTTCAGAGCAGGTCACCTACTAATCAGAAGGTTGGCAGTTTGATTCCTGGCTGCATGCCAAAGTATCCTTTGGCAAGATACTGAACCCCAAGTTGCTCTCCGACACCAGCATTGGAGTATGAATGTCTGTAAATGTTAGACAATAAAAGCACTTGGCTTAGTTACACATGGAAGCGCTTGTATGAATGGGCAAATGTAAACATGTTGTATAAGCACTTTGAGTGCTCAGAGCAGAAAAGTGCTATATAAGAACTGGTCCATTTACCATTTGTTGCACAGGTGGCAACCTATCACGGTACAAGGTCGAAAGTTATTCCCCCCAAGCCACTAACGTGTTTATTAGATCCCACAGGACTGATCAAAGAAGTCCTACCATTAATTAGTGCTTCAGTCTTAAATATGATCAATCAATCTCTATTAATGGACTACATACCACAGACCTTTAAGGAAGTAATTAATCCATTAAAAAGCCATCACTTGACTTGGCTGTCTTAGCTAATTATAGGCCAATCTCCAACCTTCCTTTTCTCTCAAAGATTCTTGAAAGAGTAGTTGTAAAACAGCTAACTGATCATCTGCAGAGGAACGGTTTATTTGAAGAGTTTCAGTCAGGTTTCAGAATTCATCACAGTACAGAAACAGCATTAGTGAAGGTTACAAATGATCTTCTTACAGCCTCTGACAGTGGACTCATCTCTGTGCTTGTTGTGCTTTACCTCAGTGCAGCTTTTGATACTGTTGACCATAACATTTTAATACAAAGATTAGAGCATGCCATAGGTATCAAAGGTACTGTGCTGCAGTGGTTTGAATCATATTTATCTAATAGACTCCAATTTGTTCATATAAGTGGGGAGTCTTCTTCACATAATTAGGTTAATTCTGGCATTTCACAGGGTTCTGTGCTGTATTCATGCATCCTTTATTCAGTATTATTTGAAGGCATGGCATATATTTTCATTGTTATGCAGATGATATCCACCTTTATCTATCCATGAAGCCATGACACACCTATTAGTAAAACTGCAGGCATGTCTTAAAGACATAAAGGCCTGGATAACCTCTAATTTCCTGCTTCTAAGTTCAGATAAAATGGAGATTATTGTACTCAGCCCTACAAATCTCTGAAAAAAGTGCCTAACCAGATATTTACTCTGGATGCCATTATCTTGGTTTCCAGTAACATTGTGAAGAATCTTGGAGTCATTTTTGACCAGGGTATGTCCCCCAGTACACATAGTAAAGACTGCTTTGTTGCATTTGGATGGCATTACTTTGGCCTCCAATAACACTGTGAGAAATCTTGGAGTCATTTTTGACCAGGATATGTCCTTCAATGCACATATTAAACAAATATGTAGGACCGCTTTTTTGCATTTGCGCAATATTTCTAAAATTAGAAACATCCTTTCTCAGAGTGATGCTGAAAAGCTCATTCATGCATTTATTACTTCTAGGCTGGACTATTGTAATTCATTATCAGGCTGTCCTAAAAGCTTTCTGAAAAGCCTTCAGCTGATCCAAAATGCTGCAGCTAGAGTACTGACAGGGACTAGAAAGAGAGAGCATATTTCTCCCATATTGGCTTCTCTTCATTGGCTCCCTGTTAAATCTAGAATAGAATTTAAAATTCTTCTCCTCACATACAAGGTCTTGAATAATCAGGCACCATCTTATCTCAAAGACCTCATAGTACCATATCACCCCAACAGAGCACTTCGCTCTCAGGCTGCTGGCTTACTTGTGGTTCCTAGGATACTTAAGAGTAGAATGGGAGGCAGAGCCTTCAGCTTTCAGGCCCCTCTTCTGTGGAACCAGCTTCCAGCTTGGATTCGGGAGACAGACGCCCTCTCTATTTTTAAGATTAGGCTTAAAACTTTCCTTTATGATAAAGCTTATAGTTAGGGCTGGATCAGGTGACCCTGAACCATCCCTTAGTTATGCTGCTATAGGCCTAGTCTGCTGGGGGGTTCACATAATGCACTGTTTCTCATTCACCTTATTTACTTTGTTTATACTCCACTCTGCATTTAATCATTAATTGATATTAATCTCTGGCTCTCTTCCACAGCATGTCTTTCTCTCCCCTCAGCCCAACCGGTCGCGGCAGATGACTGCCCCTCCCTGAGCCTGGTTCTGCTGGAGATTTCTTCCTGTTAAAAGGGAGTTTTTCCTTTCCACTGCCGCCAAGTGCTTGCTCATAGGGGGGTCGTTTTGACTTTACCCACAATACAAAGCGCCTTGAGGCGACAGTTTGTTGTGATTTGGCGCTATATAAATAAAATTGAATTGAATTGAATTGAATTTGCGCAATATTTCTAAAATTAGAAACATCCTGTCTCAGAGTGATGTTGAAAAACATCACTTTTAATGTAATATGCTTACATTAAAACCCTAGAAGAAATCACATAAGCATCATAACAAAAAACATCAAAACTGCCCCCCCCCAACACACACACACACATTTTCAAGCATATTTAAAATAAGCAGGAACTTGACCAGATACCAGTAAACAATTGATTATTGTGAGCACACATGGATCAATAGACTGGAAAATATTTCTGAACAAAGACGCAGGTAAAATGTGAAGAGAGCATGCGGGACAGGACCCCCTGGAGTCTAGATGCTGGTACTGGTGAAGATGAAGATGGAGGCTTGGATGGAGCTCTGAGTGACCAGGGTGAGGCAAAGATGGGGAAGAGGTAGGGAAGAACCTGAAAGAGAGAATGTAAAAAGAGCATTTACATTTAAAGTGCACAGAGTAGGTGTTGATTGGCTTGGAGAAGGCAGGTAAGAGGATGACTGGACTAGAGTAATAATGTAGGTATTGACTTTGACAGCATGCTAAGGAGGAAGTGATGTAAAGCAGTGGTCCCCAACCTTTTTTGAGCCGCGGACCGGTTTAGTGTTAGAAAATATTTCCACGGACCGGCTTTTAAGGTGTGGCGAATAAATACGTCAAAATAAATGATACGACCATAACCAAGTGTGATATTTTCTACGTATAATAATAAAAAACGGGAATCCACTTTGTATTCGTATGCAGCTCTATCAGCAGCGTTCTCGTAACATCCCGCCTCAACATGAATAACAGGCTCTCTGCCCACAGCGCTCCCTGGTCAGCTGTTAGAGCCATGGTAAAACATGCCTTCAAAATAAGATACACCGCAAAAACAAATACAGTAGAAATCACCTCAGTCGGATTCAAATGGCCCAGTTTGGGGTCTATTATCGAATTTCGCTGCAATAGCTTCTGCTTCATCTATGAATTTGCTTCTGCAAATTTTATAATCTGAAATTTTACTCGTAAGTGCAAGTTTGTAGCTTACACTTGCCACGATTGTCCCCGGTGAAATGAACTGATATAAACACTAAAACAATTCAATTTCCAGGCGTTGTTAGTGTGTGTGTAGTTGTGCATGAACGAGCCGATGCATGGAAGTGGGCGGACAGGAGCTGAGGAGGGTTTTAGCGCTAAACTCATCCAGTTTATGCGATCACATTTAACTGGAAATTTATTACAATGGGACCAGATTTTTCATCCGAGGTAGGTGAATATCCGACGGATTTATGTGATGATTTTATCGGAATTAATGTTAGGAAAAATCAGGACCTGCAGATGCCATCCAACTAGAGCGAAAACCCGATTTGTGCGACTTCGACTTAGGTGATTTTTACTGTATAAAGCGCATGAAAAATACAACTCACCATAACACTGAATCAGTGTAAGCCCCCTGAGCTTGTTTCTCTGATACTCATTTTTGCTGGCTTCTGGTTTGACTGGGTTCGGCCGATTTCACATGGAGCGTGGCTGCAGAGCCGCGGTGTCAAGCGCTGGAGAGTCAGTTTGATGGCTGGGTCTACCTCACTGCTATCCCCGGTGTTGATAAATAAAAATGGTAAATGGACTAGTTCTTACATAGCGCTTTTCTACTCTTGTTGAGCACTCAAAAATTTAAAGAAGCGTTATGTAGGTCAACCAACCGATTTCGTTAGACAGGCCTGAAGCTTCTGGGTTTAATTTTAGCGGTGACGTATCATGTGAGCAGAAACGTCTTGACACGTCAAGAGGAAGTCATGGAGGGAAGTAACGGAGCGAATCCGCCCATTTTTCAAAATAAAATATAGTTTAGGCGCAGATAAGTAAAACGGAAATAATTTAAGTTATTTATTCTTTATGTGCGGCCCGGTACCAAATGTCCCACGGCCCGGTACCGGTCCACGGCCCGGGGGTTGGGGACCTCTGATGTAAAGCATAGACTAGCAGCCAAAAACCCAGTAAACCAGGCAAATGAATGATTACAGATCTTCCCTCCATGCTGGCTTTGCAAAATAAATTGCTGACCTAGAAGCTCATAGGGCAGCTATTGTGTTAGTTGCCTTCCTTCAAACACCTCAGTCTCCTGAAGTCCAGAAGCAGCTCCTTTGTCTTTGCTGCAGTGAGGACCAGGTTGCTCTCTCGGCTCCAGTTCTACAGGTTCTCAACCTCTATTCCCTAGGCAGCTTCATTACTGGATGTGATTCTGTCTACCACGATAGTGTCATGTGCAAATTTTATGATGCTGTTGGTCTCATGGGTGGGTTTGCAGTCCTGTGCATGGAGGGAGAACACCCTCAACACTCCCACACACATCTTCATGATCTGCTGGTGAGGAAGTCCAGGATCCAGGTGTATTTTGAGGCCCAGGATGTCCAGTTTGGTGGTGATCTTATGTTTTGCCCTGTAGGCAAACTGGTACTGGTCCCACAATGAGTTGCTCAAAACACTCCATCACCACCGGTGTCAGGGTCACTGGCTGAAAGTCCTTGAGGGACCTGATGGCTGATTGTTTTGGCACAGTGATGATTGTCACTGACTTGATGCATGTGGGAACAGAGACCTGGTCCAGGGAGATGTTGAACAGGTTTGTGAGCACTGCTGTCAGCTTCGCTGCACAGTGCTTCAGAACTCGTGCTGGTACTCCGTCAGGTCTGGAAGTCTTTTTGGGGCTGATGTGCTGCAGGGTCCATCTCACCTAGTGGGGGCTCAGCACCAGTGGTCAGGGTCCCTGCTCTGTCCACATGTCTTGTTGATTGGTTGATTGTCAGTGCAATCAAACCTGCTAAAAAAAAGTGGTTCAGGTCATCTGGAAGGGATGAACTCTGTGTGTGGATGGACCTGGTGTTGGTGCTGTTGTAGCTGGTGATGGCTTTGATGCCCTGCCACATGCATCGGGAGTCAGTGCTGTTGAGATGCTCCTCAATGCACTTCTTGTAGCAGTGCTTTGCTTCCCTGATGCCGTTCCTCAGTTTGGATCTGCTGTGTAAACAGTCCAGCATGCTAGCTCGATAGCAGCATCAGGGATGTTTGGGTTCAGCCAGGTTTCAGCGAAAAAAAGAAACACAGCAGCTAAACCTGTTCGAATAAATCCTCAGTCTGAGTTTGCCAGTCTTGTTACCTATGGACCAGGCATTCACCACAAACAGCCTGGGCAAGGCTGGTATGTTGGGTGAGCTCCTTAGCCTAGCATGGATGCCAGCCTGCTTGCTCCACTCTTTCTTTCTTCCATCTCCATCTGCGCAGCTTGCTACTCCAGCTCATAATCCAGGTAGGCACCAATGTGCAGAGCAACTCCTGGTGGAGATGGTGGTGAAAACATAAAATGTCCAGCCAGTTGTAACTTATGTAGTATGATCCTGGTTGAAGGGAAAGACAACAATGAACACAAAATGATGGCATGTAGAGTGAGAGCTGCGAGTCATCGTGTCCATATGCCGTGCCATTTGTGCATATTTTTTAAGTGTGACAAATATGCAACAATCTAAGAAATCAAGAAGGGGGCAAATCATTTTTCACAACACTGTAGGTTTTCGAAAGTATGCGTGTTTACCATGCGGCTAAAATGTAATGCAATCTTAAACCTACCTCTAATTTGTACAAATTGTGTAGATGTAAAGAGACGTTTCTACGGTGAAAACATGCATGTAATCTATACTGTAGATTCAGCTTTTAATGTAAATTGGTTGCTGCTTTTTTTTTCACTCGCATATCACAAAAATCATTGATGTATAGTTTGAGAGTGAACGCTCAGGAGATAGAACCAATGTATCCGTGTGAATATAAGAATACTCACATATTTCTCAGCTCAAGTCCCTGTGGAAATCATGGCACACTGATAGCACCCCAAATGCATCTCTGACACTCAGGATTACTGTTGACAGGTGGGGGCTGAACTGAGCCGCCCACAAAATATATGTATGTGCGAGTGCAGTGTGTGTTGCTGTGTGGAGTTGCCCATCGCAGTGAGAGGGTATTGATTTTAGTCTGGTTGCTGCCTGGTTAAAAGCGTTGATCTTTACTGTGCATCTCAGCTCTCAGTGTGCACCACTAGCTGAGAGTGGCTTTTTATTTGTTTATGCCAAAAGTATCACAGCTCTTATCCCTCGGCAGCCTTTTACACACAAATCAATAAGAGCATGTCAACTTGGATTTTAGTTTGCTCTGACAACGCACACAGTGTTGTTCGCCCTAAAGGTATGTGCAGACATGAGGATGGAGCAGTCCTTGATCTTATTTTGGAAGTACAGTCAGGTTACATGGTGTCCTGCAAAGTGGCATATTTACCATCTGGCAGTGTCCTTAAAGTAAAGCTGGAATTTAGTCCACTTTCAAACACTGTTTAGCCTCACCATGGAGTACAGATACATTTTGATTCTTTGTGAAGTATTGCCTGAAAGATTATTTGAAGCTGTTCTCTGCTCTGTTTGATGGCACCTTGAAGTTGTAGATCTGTCAATTCTGCAAACAAATGAGTCTCCCCACTCTGTGTTTTTTCCTTTAAAAGGTTGTTCTGTACCCAGAAAATAAGGATGATAGTGCTGTAGGCTTTTTTTCTCTCTTTACTGTATTCTGATTCATAAATCTCAGCTGTATAAATGTTTTTTGATTTTACTGCATCCATTTGGACTAGGGTATATTTTCATAGGAAATCTTTAAAAAATCCTAAGTATGAGAGGTTATGTCCAGTACATCTGGACCTGTACTATGTATGTATGAAATCAAGCTGTATAATTTGTAAAGAACTCACTCTTGCCACTGGGTCACCAGCAAACCATGTACTGGTAGGGTTGGATGACCTTTAAGCCAAATTATTAACAAGCATAGTTTCATTGTTTTTGAGGCTAGAAGCTTTCAAATCAAGTCCCTCACATGAATGTTGGACTTACACTTCCTATGTTCTATTTGGGTACGCAAGTAAAAAGAGATTTCATATGAAGAAGCAGATGTGTGCCTATACATGTACTCCTAATCTTGAAGAACATGGACAAAACATGTGTATGTGAACTTGAACAAGCTGGCAAATTAGCTGCTCCTAAGGACCTATATTTTTATTGTTTAACCATTTTGGGTGTTTGGAAGGTGGCATTACTTATTTCAGCAAATACCCAGCAATGATAGTTATATATTTAATATGCTAAAATGACAGTGCCCTCTGCTGGCTTTAGTAATTATGGAGGATAAGGAAGAAATTAGGTTATGTAGTTATCTAGCTGTTAGTTGCAGAGGTTGGGACTGATACATTTTTCAGCCATATTTTTAACATTTATCTGTGCTGTATCACCTGCTGCTGGTTTACTACTTATAGTATGTTGGGATGCAGGGGAAATCACTTACAAATGCTTAAAAAATTACAGAAAAAAAAACAGCTGAATTGTTGGTTTCACAAATGCTTTAGTATTACCAACCAACGCATACCTACAACATACCAATACCAGCATATTCTAGAAGCAAGTCTTGCAACTTGGCAGCTATCTTGAAATGACTTTGGGCACTGATTTGGGGTAATTGTAGGAAAAAAAGGCCTGTGATGGCCACTTCAGTTTATACTGTATGTAACTCAACTGTAACTGTATGTAACTCAAGCCAGTGCACGTCTTCAGTAGCACAGTGGTCATGTGGATTTAAGCAGCCATAGATATGTCTACAGTATGAATACAAAACACAAGTCCCAGTCATTGCATGTTGAGCTTTTTCTAACTTTAAGTAAGATTTTACATTTAAATTTAAATGAATTTTTAGGGGTTTTCTTAGTTTTACAAATGATTTTGATTATTTCATTACAGATAATAAAGATGGAGAAATTAATAAACCAAGTACAACAAATAACACATTAGTTAACACAACTAAATAATTTAATTATTAGAGAAGAAGTGTATTATGAATAGTCTTAAATGAATTTTGGATCATGGGTGGCACTAAGATAAAGAAGGTATAAAAACAGAGCGCTCCCTGTGAAACAGATTGAACAACTCGTTGCCTGCATTTTAAAACTGATCTCACAGCTGGCTACAAAAATGTAAGAAACACGTTTTAAGTACATTAATTACTGCAATAGTAGAATAGCCAGTATTTATCATCTCATCCACGTCTGCCTCTGCTCACTGGACCTGTAACCTCTCATCCAGTGTCAGTCTCAGTCCACACAACGCTTCACCTCCTCAGCTCTGCTCCTCAGGCCTGTAACTCGGCCAGTTCGGCTGCTCTGCTGTGGCTTTCATTCTTTATTTGCTCAGATTAGTTCTCCACACTCTGGACTCTGCTCAGCTCAGCTGTTCCCCCGCCTCTCTGCACAGCCAGTAACCCTCCCGGTTCTCCACGCGTACAGGCACGCATGTCCCACTCTGACCCAGTCTGATCCATTCACCCCCAGTAGTTATTTCTGTTTATCTAACTACAATCACCTATATTTTTTTTTATCAATTAAATCTAGCTAGCTCTGGCTCTTGTTATACAGCCTTCATGCCAAAATGTGTGTAAACAATAACAGCCTGGCATGCTGCCGTAGTTGTTTTGTATTAATTTCTATAACATCCTCAATGGTTCTAGGTATAAATCACTATCATTTTTTTCTTTTTCTCCTACACACCTCAAAATTCACTGATTCTGCAACTTTATTGGAAATTATTTTGGGGGCAGCTGTGGCTCAGGTGGTAGAGTGGGCCATCTACCAATCAGAACTGCCGACGGATGGTGGGGCAAGATGCTAAATCCCAAGTTGCTCCCAATTCATCAGAGTGTGAATGTGTATGTGAATGTTAGAAAGCACTTAGGCATAGATAAAAGTGTTGCACGAATGTGTGTGCGTGACTGGCTGAGTGAGACTTGTAGTAGAAAGTGCTTTGAGTGCTCAGCTGAGTAGAAGGGTGCTAAATATGTACCAGTCCAATTAAGACTGATGCACACACATACATTCAACGAAAAACAGTATCCTGTACAACAGTAGTGAGTATGTGAATGTGCAGCCAGACTCTAACTATATAGTAGCTGCGTGCTTTGTGTGTGTAGTGCCTCTTATTTCTGGTGTTTAAGTGCCCCCAAGTGGCTGAAATAAGAACTGTATGTGAAGCAGACTGCAGTCCAAGTGACAACAGGACCTTCTTAATAATGCACACACACTGAGTCACATGTGGCAACATGCCCATCACGTAAAAACAAAACCTGATTATTGAACACACACAGACACACACACACACACACACACACACACACTCCTGGCATCTCACTGTAAGCTGAATGTCAGCATCTTTTCACAAGATACTAATAAATATCAGGAATAGAAGGTGTTTAAATCACCACCATCTCCTACTGGTGTACTCATAGCGTGTGTGTGTGTGTGTGTGTGTGTGTGTGTGTGTGTGTGTGTGTGTGTGTGTGTGTGTCCACTTGTTTCATTTCAGTGATTTCCATTGTACTAGTCAGGCGAGATCAATTTTTCATAGAAACTGGGATAATTTCATTATATCAATCACTCAGGCAGTCGAGTAGCATTTCAGGCTGATTTATTTACAAATCAAAGTATTCTTTATCCTTTCTGAAGCCTCTCTATAACCAGGACACCACACAGGATGAGGCTCAGGAGAGACCGAGCCATTGATTTTTCTCAGGTGATACCCGATTTACTTTGACATTTCAAAGTGCACGGTGCTTTGGCTCCAAGCTGGCAATCAAAAGAGAGGAGTGTATTTTCTTGGCATTTGCTTTACTTGCAGGAATTTACTTCTTGTGGAGAAAGCTGCTCACATGCAAATGTCAAATGGGACCTCTGCACGAAAGCTGTTGTGTTGCCACATTCTGATGTTTGAATGGTAAATGTTACACTTGCTAAAGCCTGTTATCTGAAGAGAAGTGCATTCACTGATATGCTTGCAAATTTTTGTACTAGTACATTTTTAAGACTTTACTGATTCTGATTCTACTAGGTTCTTGTTATAACCTCTTTTATTTCTAGAAAACCGCATGAACAGTACAATGAATCCGTTTTGTGACAGTAATTTTTGTGGAAGGTCTTGCTCAGAGTGGCATGAAATACTAGGTGACATTGTAGGAGGAAGCAGGGAATGAAAGCTTCACTCTACTTCCTCTGTAATTTAACACATTCCTCTGGAAAGAAAATTGTAGGATACAACCTGTAATAGGCAAGGGAAGTCAAGTCAAAAGTTTCTAGAATGAGTAAAATAAAGGTGCAAAGGGAAAGACTTTAGAAAAAAGATCCGGTGTGAGAGGATCACCCTCCTCAAAGTCATACAGTAACTTATAAATGTTAACACAGAGAAGTCAGACAAACAATACTGGACATCATTACATCTGGTGTTCATCACCTCCATGAATCCACTTAGAAATGATAAATACAGCAAACATCCACCTGAATTTGAGAACAATTAGTATATAAGCAAATATATTCTAAAATATCTAAAAACATGGCTGATGAAATAGAACCGATACCTACTTTTATGAGGTCTTGCTGTCCTAATGACTTTAATTAATTAGCTTTAATTAGCAGTTACCTTAATTTTTACCAGTTAAGGTGGAGTTTAGAAAGGAATGTTATGCAATGATAACTCCACAGTGTCTTCTCTTTTTGTTTGTGTTCTGCTTCCTGCTGTCAGCTAATCTTTGCGCTGCTCCTACAAGATGACTATAGAATGAAACTTTAGAATTTCTTAAAATGAAAATGTATTAAACGCTTTCCATTTAACCTAAATATTAAATCTAAAAGTAAAATAAATATTTCACACGAATTACACCTTAAAATCTAGAAGAAACAGTGAAAATATTAACTGTTTACTGTTTGGGAATGTGTATGTACCACTGGTTATACCGAGCTCTAATAACTACCCCTAGGGGCCATTTATTAGAGCTCACTGTACATTAAAACATCTGTAGGGACAAAAATGTTATTTCACACCACTATTTCTGAATCACTTATTTCAGTCAAGTCAGTGTCCAAGATACAACAAAAGGTATTTAGTTATGTCCATAAGTCTTTTGATTGGTTAACTGCTGCAGGAGGAACATACTACTTTTGGATCTTGGTGTCTCTCACATTTGACCAAATCCTAGCAGACGGTATATGTCTGTACACTTCAGAATTCATCCTGCAACTTCTATCAGCATCATCAGTAAGCACCAGTGACCCTTTTCCACTGGCAGCATGTATGCCCATACCATAACATTGCCTTATCCTTGTTGGATAGATAGGTTTGCTTCAGATCCTGTGCTGTTACTTTCTTTCTCCATACTTTTCTCAAGTTAATCCTCCTTTCATCTTTCCAAAGAAAAATGTATTTCCTCAGGACTGGGCAGGATCTTTTAGCTCTTTTCTGGAAAAGTCTAATGTAGCCTTCCTGTTCTTGAGTGTAACCAGTGATTTACATGTTGTTGGAGACCTTCTGTTTCTAGATTCATGAAGGTGTCCCTTGATTGTTGACTTTGATACATCTGCCTCCTTGAGATTGTTCTTAACTTGGCTAAGATCTTAACCAAGGAAAGAATTCTGTGATTATACTTTAATAGTCAAAAAAAAATGATGTGGGCATCATAGATAATTGAGAAACCTTCCGGGGAAATCCTGGTCTTGTTAGGAGAGGCAACATCAATCCCACTTTGGATGGAGCAACTCTAATTTCTAGAAATATGGCCAAATTTATTAAAAACCCAAAACATGACTACCCAGGTTTGAGACCAGGAAGCAGCAGAGTTGCAGTCTTACACGCCTCTCTGAAGCTTCTCTCCTCCTGTCATCCCCACAGAGACTGTGTTTGCTCCCAAAAAACAAATTAATCATAAAAATTCACAAAGAAAGAAAAATATAGCATCTTCAACAGCAGAAAAGAGTAAAACACTTAAATGTGGATTATTAAACATTAGGTCTCTGTCTTCTAAGTCACTGTTAGTAAATTATTTAATAATTGATCAACATATTGATTTATATACAACAACCTGGTTACAGCAGGATGAATATGGTAGTTTAAATGAAGCAACACCTCTGAGTCACATTAACTGTCAGAATGCTCAAAGCAAAGGTTGAGGAGGAAGAGTAGCAGCAATCTTCATTTCCAGCTTATTAATTAATCAAAGACTCAGAGTTTCAACTCACTTGATCTCACGTGATCTCTCCAGGCCAGCCGAGAGATATAATCTCTCCAACGTGTCCTGGGTCTACCCCGGGGCCTCCACCCGGTGGGACATGCCAGGAACACCTAACCCAAGAGGCGCCCAGGAGGCATCATAGTCAGATGCCTGAACCAACTCAACGGTCTCCTTTTGATGTGGAGACCCCATTCCTACATGACTGCTTAAAGAAGTCCTACCATTAATTGTCTACATACCACAGGCCTTTAAGGTGGCAGGAATTAAACCATTACTTAAAAAGCCATCACTTGACCCAGCTGTCTTAACGCATTTTAAGCCATTCTCCAATTCTACTTTTGTTGTGACTATGTTGCCACAAACACCTTATGTTATTTTATAAAGACTGTGTTTACCAAGAATTCCTTCAAACACAACATCATGGCATCAATATCAAGAAACCACAGTGTCAAACCAGATACTTACTCTGGATGGCATTACCTTGGCCTCCAGTAATACTGTGATGAATCTTGGGACTGTTTTCTTGCATTTGCGCAATATTTCTAAAATTAGAAACATCCTGTCTCAACGTGATGCTGAAAATCTTATTCATGCATTTATTACTTCTAGGCTGGACTATTGTAATCAATTATTATCAGGCTGAAATTCACTATTATCAGGCAAAAACTCCATGAAAAGGCTTCAGCTGATTCAAAATGCTGCAGTGAGACAGGGACTAGAAAGAGAGAGCAGATTTCTCCCATATTGGCTTCTCTTCATTGGCTCCCTTTTAAATCCAGAATTGAATTTCAAACCCTTCTCCTCACATACAAGGTCCTGAATAATCAGGCCTCATTTTATCTTTAGGAACTCAGAGTACCGTGTCATCACAATAGATCACTTCTCTCTCAGACTGCTGGCTTACTTGTGGTTCATGGTATAATTGAGAGTAGAATGGGAGGCAGAGCCTTCAGTTTTCAGGCCCCTCTTCTGTGGAACCAGCTCCCAGTTTGGATTTGGGAGACAGCCACCCTCTCTAATTTTAAGATTAGGCTTAAAATTTTCCTCTCTGATTAAGCTTATACGCTTATAGTTAGAGCTGGATCAGGTGACCCTGAACCCTTCCTTAGTCATAACTAAGGAAGGGTTCCCATGATGGGTTCCCATGATGCACTGAGTGTTTCTTCTTCACTCTCTTCTGTGCACTCTTTGTTTTCTCACCACTCTGCAGTTAATCATTAGTTATTATTTATCTCAGGCTCTCTTCCACAGCATGTCTTTGGTCTTGTCTCCCTCCCCTCACCCCCAACCGGTCACAGCAGATGACTGCCCCTCCCTGAGTCCCTGAGTGTTTGCTCTTAAGGGATAGCTTTGATGGTTGGGTTTTGCTGTGACTGTTGTGGTTTGGTGTTATATAAATTGATTTGAATTAATTGCGATCTGTGGTCTTCACAGCTTTTTGGTGTTGCTGATATGGCCACTGGATTCTTTACTTTAAGAAATGTACCAGATTGTCATCTGCTATCTGTCTGATAAGTGTATTGTGGGTTTTCAGCCAAATTAACCTGCATGTCTTTGGATTTCATATTTCTCATAGTTCCACTGTAAAGATATAAAATGCAAGTTCAGCACTAAAAAGCAATTGTTCCCTTCCATCACAGAGGGAACAGATAAAAGCTCTAGAGTTGATTCTGAGCCTCTGAAAATGGAGGTCTACATAAAAGAATAATAATTCTTATTCACTTTTTTTTTTTTTATAAAAAGGTTGTAATTCCTAAACAATTGATACTTCAGTTAACTCCTTGATTTAAAGCTGAAAGTCTCTTCAGTCGCATCTTGACTGTTCACAAGTGTCATTGTGTGACACTTATGCACCACATATGGACCTAAGTGTAAATAGTACTTGGTTAAATGTGTCCACAAGAACACAACAAACAAGATGAACATCAATTGAAAAAAAAGGTCTGAATTAATCAATGAGCTGTTTATTCTGGCACAGACGTTGAAGGGATGTAATGAATAACAACCTTTGAGACTGCAGTTGGTAATGAGGCTTTAGTCTTGTTCCATTAAAGAAAAGACTCTGGTTTACATCTGTTATTCCTAACTTCCATTTCATTGTTGTCTTCTGCTCCTCCTGACAGCTTATTGCATCCAGTGTGCTTCGTTGCACTTTCTCCCTTCTTTTGTTGATGTTATCCCCTGAATATAAAAGAATCTGGCCAGGGTGCAGAGGAGCAAATGCCACAGCAACAGAATATTAAGCATTTGAAGAGCAGAAACAAAATGAGGACGATGCCTTTTTTTTTTGGCTGGTTGACAATTCAACTTTCTTTGTTCAGTCGTGCTGTAACCAGGTTTCTGTAAAGCGAAATAAATCAATATTTTGATAAAGTATTAAATCATTTACTAACAGGGAATTAGAAGAGAGAGACCTAATGTTTAATAATCCACATTTAACTGTTTTACTCTTTGCTACAGTTGAGGATGGTATAGTTCTTTCTTTGTGAATTTTTAGCATAAGTTGTTCTTTTGCTGGTTTTTGGTTTGTTTTTGGTGGTGTGGGAGCAGACACTGTCTCTGTGGGGATGGGGTTTTAGGGGAGGATGGTAGGAGGAGAGAAGGTGCAGAGAGGCATGTAAGAGTGCAGCTCTGCTTCCTGGTCTCGAACCTGGATAGTCATAACATCAGACCAGGTAAGCTTTGAATGGACAGAACACAGGTGGTGAGGATGGGAGGCAGGGTCTCCACTGAACTCACAATCATCACATGATCACCACAGAGCTGCTGTCTCAACCCTAAACTCTTCACCTTCTACACCCACAACTGTGTCACCACCCAGGACAACACTATCATCATCATCAAGTACCCTAATGACACAACTAGAGATGGCACGATACCACTTTTTTATGTCCAATACCGATACCGATATTTTACATTTGGATATCGGCCGATACCGATATAAATCCGATATTTAAAATTGATCAAGGCATTTAAAAACATTTTTAAAAAAAATTTTAAAAAAAGAAGTCAACAGTCTCACACAACAAAATCAAAGTCTTTTAGTTGTCCCACATACAAGACTAAGGACCAGGGCGGGCAGAGCTTTTTAGGCAGTGGCACCAAAGCTCTGGAACTGTTTACCACTCCAGCTCCATTTAGCTGACTCTGTGGTGTCATTTAAAAAATAGTTGAAAACTTTTCTGTTTAACCAGGCTTTCTGGTTTCTGACTTTATTTTTATTCTTTTTCATTTAATATTGTAATGTTATGTTTTTAACATAGTGTTTTCTGGGGGTGGGGGGGGGGGGGTGATATTGTGTTTTAATTATTGTACAGCGCTTTTCTGTCTGTGAAAAACACTATATAAATAAACTTTACTTACTTACAACAATAACTATCACCTGAATCCTGTTGCTTCTGTGTGAGAAGAATGTTGCAAATTTCATTAGGGCTGCAACTATCGATTATTTTAGCAATTGTGTATTCTATTTATATTGATTACCCAAGTAACTGGATAAGAAATACTTTTTTTCATATTAACAGTTCATCTGCATATTTTAACTTCCGTACTGCAGTTTTTCCCTGTGTGAAACAAACAGGGTGGATTTCTTCACTTACTGATCAGGTGGTTGATGAAGGACCTCCAGCTGTTTCCCAGTAAAGGTTTAATGGAGGTTACAGGGACGAAAAGGCTTCTTTTGGACACTAGAAAAACATTTCCTTCTGCTCCATCTGAGCTCGCCGGCTCCGCCTCTTTCCGCTTGTGCAGACAGACTGCACGTAAATCAGCTGACTGCTGCTGTTGCGTCATCAGTGTTCACGTGAAAAACTAGGGGCTGCGTGAGCGCAATCTTGTAATGCTTTATATTTACAAGCATTCTCCTAAATACGTTTCTACTGCAGGTCTATATTTAGTCACAAATCAGGGATTAAAGTATCAAAAATATTTTGACGGCGAAGGGGTCCTTCGGTACCGGACAGTCGCTAGTGCTAATAGCTGCGCTCGCTAGCAGTATGTCCGGGAGCTGAAGTAGAGAAAAAAAATAACAGCTGATTCTCAGCACAGTGAGCACAACACACAAACAAGGCAGAGAGCGGTGGAGGCGGAAAAACATGTCAGCGATGATCGCTCAGTGCCAAAGGGAATCCGTCGCAGCAACGGAGCATCCGAGGGGGTTGTTTTCTAACTCCTGATCCACTCCATTCCAGTAGGTGGTGGTAATGCAGCTCTAAGCTGGTTTGGTCAACCTCAAACCCACAAGAAGAAGAAGACGACTGAGCCCTGTAATGCAGCTAATGTGAGCGAAACGTTACTTAATGTATCGGATTACATTTTTTTAATTTCTTTCCGATATCCGATCCAGTAATTTAGGCCAGTATCGGACCGATACCGATACTGAATATCGGATCGGCGCATCCCTAGACACAACCATCCTTGGCCTCATAAAGAGTGGGGACAGGTCTGCCTGATGTGGACTGTCTACAGAGAGGTCAATGAACTCCTCCTCAATATAGACAAAAAAAAGTGAAGTAATTGTCAACTTTAGGAAGCGTGCCGTGCCTCTGCAGCCTCTCTATATCAGTGGGACTGAGGTGAAGAGAGCTGACAGCCACAAATTCCTTGACCTTCATGTGACATCAACTCTGAGTTGGACTGTAAATGCCACAGCCACGGTGAAAAAAGCCCACCGGCGGCTTTACTTCATCAGGCTGCTAGGAAGGGAGGAGTGAGCAGCCGCCTACAGAGGACTGGTGGAGAGCATCCTCACTACTGGTATCACTGTCTGGTATGGAAATACCACCCAGGCAGAGAGGAAGGCTCTCCAGAGAGTCACAAAGATGGCAGAGAGGATTATAGGACTGATCTTCCATCAAAAGACATACAACACTGCACGAAAAGAGCACAGCATATCATCAGAGACTGTCATTAACCACTTCACACCCTCCTCAGACCAAAACCATTAGCATAGCAGGCAGTCTGATCACACAACAAGAAAATAAAGACTAACTAAAATACACACAAAATCTCATTAATTCAGAAGTGCAACGTATGTTATTCAATAACGTGCAATATTTTTTCATATCAGTCATTTAAGTGCAATACAGGAATTATTCAGATAAGATAAGATAAGATAATCCTTTATTTCTCCCACATTATGGGAAATTTTCTGTGTTGAAAACAGCAAAGGAACAGTAGAACACTCAGTACAAAAACAAGAATAAATAATATATAAAATAATATATAACATTTGAGATGAAAATATTAAAATGCTCTGGGGATGGGGTTTTAGTGGGGATAAAAATAACCCAGAACCCCAGCTGTGCATTCCAACTACATATAACTAATCTCACACACTAGCTCAGGCTCCTTGGCTCCTTCCCCACCACAGAGGTAACATTCCACCATTTTCAGCAAAAGGGGGATCCACCAAGGTCTCTGCCTTTGACTGATGCTCCAGACCCCTATGGCCTCTCCTGTTGGTGGTGGGTCTGACCCCTGTGGCTTCTTTGGTCGGTGCCCTATGAGCTAAGTCTCAGTGACCAGGTGCTCTCCAACAAGCCTTCCCACCAGCCCGGGTCCAGAGTGTAATCCTGATTCAAAGGTTGCATGTCCCACTGTTGTTCTGCCCATAGAGGTCATTCTGAATCTGGCTCCTCACCCAGGACCGGTTTGCGTAGGGAGACCCTTCCAGGGAGAAACACACAAACACAACACAAAATGTGACCTGATCATTCAGGACTTTAAATGTGAAGGCAAGGATTTTGAATAAAAATTTTGAATTTAACAGGAAACCAAAATAAGCTAATATGGGAGAAATATGATCTCTCTTTCTAGTCCCCATCTCTAATATCCACCCAAAGGTGCATCTATAGGATGATTATGGTTCAAGAATGCAAACACATCAACCTATGATTATGTTTACTCTGAGGCTTGATAATCATCATATCCTGGATAATATTCCTGAGTAGTTGTAATCTAATCAGTCAGCTTGCCTTTTTTTTCTGCTGTAGTTTACTTACGTTTGGGCTACATGGATAAGACTTAGGAAAAGGTGATGGATTCAGTCATAATAAAGCCTTTCACAACCACTTCTTCGATTTACTGCAGCCTTATGTGACATTTTCTTGGTCACCACATTGATGTGTTCTGAGTCATTTATGGCATGAGCTGAGGACTGAGGACTATGCTGCACATTGAACAGCAAATGGTAAATGGAAGGGTTCTCAGCCCTCAGAGTACCAAAGTGCTATACAGGTCACATTCACACAGCGCTTTATTGTATCCCTTCAATCACTTTCTAACTATACCACACACACACACACACACACACACACACACACACACACACTCTCTGACCAGTGCAGTAGGAGGTTTGGTAGATGGAGGAGCCGGGGACCGTGACCTGTGTCTTAAAATGTGGCACCAATGGATCCTGGCCAAGCAGCTGTATGTGAAAAGCTGAATGGGTTGCATGTTAAACTTAACTTTTCTGCCCTGCTGATGTTACCTGTTGCTGATGCCTGTCATGTATTAGAAGTCAGTAGGCTATTAAATCAAATTAAAGCTGCTACAGTGAACTCTGCCTTATAGACGAGCAGCTCCATGGAAGCTTCATGTGTGTTTTTCTAAACGCATGCAGGTGTCAAACACGCGTCCTGATTCATTTTAATGCAACAGAGAAGCAGCAGGGCAACTCCACAGGTTCAATCAATCGAGATGTGTGCTCTCGGGCCAAGGGATGGACAGACGATTGATTGTGAGCAATTTCATCACCTAGATTTGCACTGTGCCCCTCTGCCTCACCCCTGCCTCTCTGCTTCTCTCACTCTCTAACACGCCAACCATCCCTCTGTTTTTAGCCAAGTCAATAAAATGCATAGCTTCGCTTTCTAGCTCGGTCACAGCAAACACATTTCTGAGGTGTGTGTGTGTGTGTGTGTGTGTGTGTGTGTGTGTGTGTGTGTGTGTGTGTGTGTGTGTGTGTGTGTGTGTGTGTGTGTGTGTGTTCTGTATACGTTTTGGGTTGTTTTCACAGTTTAGCAGCATTAAAGCTGAGTTTTTGAGTTTACGTTCTGTCTCTGGAGTCCTCCATTTGGGTCCGCTCTCTGCCTGCCACACTGCCAACTATAAGAGATCTATTTTTCAGGTATGAGGAAAGCCAGTGTTGTGCTGTGCTGCTGATACCGGAGTGCAGGCATCGCAGGAGAATGTTGTGATAAATGGTAACAAATGCGGCACTGAGATCGAGGAAGACAAGGATGGCACAGTCCCAAGAGTCAACTGACAGGAGCTGATTGCTGTATACTTTTAGCAGGGCGGATTCTGTGCTGCGATTGGCCCTGAAACCCAACTGAAACTTTATGAACGAAGTTGATGGAGAATGGCTTTGTCTGAGACTTTTGAGAGGAATGGAAGTTTAGAGATAGTTTCAATTTCAATCTTATTTATATAGCGCCAAACACTCAGGGCCTCAGGGCATTTTATACTGTAAGGTAAAGACCACACAATAATTACAGAAAACACAACAATCAGAACTACTCCCTATGAGCAAGCACTTGGTGACAGTGGGAAGGAAATCCATCTTCTGAAGCCTGGCCTGTAATACTCCACAGTGCACTCGCACACTAAACATAACACCCTCAATCTAGTATCCAATTTTGTTTAGAGGATGAGTGACGGACTCTATTATCAGCCGTTTGCGCCTCTAACAGCATGTCAGTCACAGCTGAAATGACCTGCCCCAGGTAAATGATAATATGCTAATAATATCATTCCAAAATAAGAGATCCTTTAGAGGACAAAATGTAACTACAAAGACAAACACAACAGCTGTGTTTCCAGTCAGCTGTGCTGCAATTTTTCTTTTTTTTTTTGGAAATTTGGAAAATTACACCAATCAAAATGCTAAATATGGCATTTTCTTCAGCTCATTTAAACATGTTGTTACTAAGAAACCTTGTGGCTCAGTGACACAGGACCAGAACAATACTGATAGATCAGAAAAGCAGAAAATCTCAGTTTACATTTACTTACATTTGATTTTGACGTTTATTCTTGTGTTTGGGCTTCATTGAGGTCTGATCTGGGCATCAGGATTTAGAGGCTGGATGGATCTTTACACAGGGGGTCCACCAGACAGAAATGCATGAACCCTACCTGCTATTGCACAACAACACCCAAATATGTAACAAACCAGGAGGAGGTGAATGTGCAGTCACCACCAGCCTATAGACAAAGATCACAGGTAGCAAGAAGTTGAACTTACGTGGAGAATCTAAAATTAAAATGGCAAAATCAAAATCAGGAGGCAGCCAGCTCCAAACTGCCCCTCTGGAAACAGGAAATAACATGAACCTAAAAGTAGACATTAGATTTCAGTACAATTTTAATACAACGAGGGGAAAATAAGTCACAGTCTTTTAAAAGATTACTTAACATTTTATGCTACAGAATTCTGTTACATGTTCATGTTTATCTTTCATTCATTGCTACCTGCCCTTGTCTAATGTCACCAACGCACAATCTACAATTAATATTTAGTTAGCTTCATAAGTATTTGCACAATGACATCATGTTGGCAGTTTTCCTTCAGGACACCACTACAATGGATTTTAAATCACACAGACAAGATGTGGTTTTAGTGCAGACTTTCAGCTTTAATTCAAGGGGTTTACTGCATTAACTGTTCAGGAACTACAGCCAGTTTTATACCCAATCTCCCATTTTGGTCTGACACGTGCAGATTTGGTCAGAGAGAGCACGCGAGAGAGAGCGTGCTAAGAAGACTCCTTCAGCTCTTTGTCTGCTGCCACTGCTTTATCTATAACATCAGCTTTGTGCTCTTTAGCTAGCTAGCCTGCCTCTAAATGAAAACAAATTCGCAGCAGACGTGGCCAACGTGTTATCCTCTTTCATAGAGAAAATGTGCCTCGGGAGTTGATCAGGTTAACATTTAATCAATAGTACATTATTGGATGTTGGTTTGTATAGGGTGGTGTGATAGTTAGAACTGTTGCTTCACAGCAAGAAAGTCCTGGGTTCAAATCCACCATCTGGCTCTTCTGTGTGCTCTGTGTTTAAGTGCCTTGAGGCAACTGTTTGTTGTGATTTGGTGGTCTATAAATAAAATTGAATTGTGTTGTTTGCTTGTTCTCCCTGTGTCTGTGTGGGTTCTATTCGGGTACTCCGGCTTTCTCCCACAGTCCAAAGACATGTAGTTAGTGGAGTTAAGTTAAATTGCCCATAGGCATGAATGGGAGTGCAAATCCTATTTTCTAACCGTTTGTGTCATTGCCAACATTTCCTTGTTGGTATTTCCATCATTAATCGTGCTTCATTGTGATCATTGTATCACCTTTTTGTTCAGAGAACAAGTTCAGTTTAATTTCAAGGTCTGTACGTCACTGATGCACAATAATAATATGACACACACACACACACACACACAAAAGTGCAGAGCAGTCATCTAAGCAAGAGGTGGCTACTTTGAAGAATCTAAAATATAAAACATATTCTGGTTTGTTCAACACTTTTTTGTTTACTAAATAATTCCATATGTATTTCTTCAGAGTTTGGTTGACTTTAATATTAATCTACAATGCAAACAATTTTTAAATAATGAAAAACCACTGAATTAGAAGGTGTGTCCAAACTTTTTATGTGATAAGCCTTTTGTGCTTATATATGCTTCATTATAGTATATAACTGAGAAGCTCAGCAGCTGGTAAAGGGAGGGGGAAAAAAAACAATAATGTTGCCATAGTAACCAGAATGTTACCAATGTTCCATGTAACTGGTTACATCATGCTCCTCTGTGATGTCATCAGAACTGAGGAGGACAGAGCTCCTCCCCTTAGACCTTTATGTTACCCTATTGTCGTGGGTACATAATTCAGATTCGAATTCTAATATGAATAATACAAACAACAACTAAGAATGACACAAGATCCATTTCCATTGATTTGCATTCTAAATTTTAAGATGTAATTTTTATAGAACCAAAAAGCAATTGCCCCAAGTACATTAACCCAACCGGTCCAGATAGCTGCCCCTCCCTGAGCCTGGTTCTGTCGGAGGTTTCTTCCTGTCAAAGGGGAGTTCTTCCTTCCCACTGTTGCCAAGTGCTTGCTCACAGGGGATCACTGGATTGTTGGACTCCTCTATGATACTGGTGGGACTCTACAGTATTATAGAGGATTGAGGCTGTTTTAAACTGAAGTTCCATAAGTAAACTTGAAATGTAACATCTGTTATTTTTTGTCTCGCTCCTTCTGGAGATCGGTCACATGTACTGAAATATATGAAAATGGTATATTCATTTATACGTACATATTTATGGTGCAGAAGAACAAATGAAAGTGCACAGGAAACATGTTTTTAAAGGATTAAAAAAAAGGAAGGGAAAAAACGCACTAAATAATTTTGCCATGTTAACCCAAAATAAGAGCGTGGAGCATGGAGCGCTGCTTCTTCAGAGGACACAAAACATCCTCAGACTTTTAAATATTCCCCCAGCCATGTTTCACTGTGGTGTCATTCTCGCTCTCCTATTGGTCTCCTTACCTACATTCACTCTGCTTCATGAATAAAAGAACCGTCCACTGTGAAATGCTGGCAGGTCTGAAGCTGCTCAAAGAATTTGTCCTTTTTTTCCCCCTCACAGAAAGTTTGGAGATGCTGCTCCACCTCTCAGACCGCTCCTAGAAAATGGTCATTTTTGAAACACAGAGTAGAAGTTTGAGGCACTCCTAGATTCTACTGACATTCTATTGACATTCCATTCTATACTGTGACTATGAAAATATTTGCATACACTACTGTATATACCCACTGCTCTAGGCAATGTTTATGCAAAGATTCATCAGCCTTGGTCCACTCATCTAGGAGAATATAGGGAACACACACACGTGTGTGTGTGTGTGTGTGTGTGTGTGTGTGTGTGTGTGTGTGTGTGTGTGTGTGTGTGTGTGTGTGTGTGTGTGTGTGTGTGTGTGTGTAATATACATACACAGAGCCGGCCCAAATCAGGCCCTAAGCAGAACATGATTTGGAGCTCCCACCCCAAGGTGAACCCATCGCCATCCACCTGTCTGAGCACCTCCAATATTAAGTGTTTGTTGTCTATGCTTGATTGAAACACCCGTTACTATTGATGCCAGCAGCCAACAGTCACAATTTAACATGACACATTCAGTCTTGTTTATTTAAATGTTTATTTCTGAATTACGTGAAAATAAAACCTAGCACTACGCCAGCTTCCAGCTGTGTTGGACAGTGTGCAGAGCAAAGCTGATGGCACTAAGCCCCAGAAAGCTTAAAAGTCAAACATCCAAACTTTGAGGGTTTTTTTCTAACTACACACTCCAAACACACTAAATGTCACAAATCTCTCAAAGCGCAGTATCAATATCGCCGTCTGTCATTCACTGCTCTCATTCCCACAACTTTCACCTGTTGCTCAGCAACCAAATACCAAAAGACTGATGAAAGAGTGTTTGACTTTTATTTTTAGCATATTTGACAGTGCTGCACATCATTAGTGTCTTACATATGCTCATAAACTGGCAACATTAGATTGCATCTTTTTCTAAACTTCTTGCAGACTGTAAAATGTGATACAAACCCACACCATAGCCCCCCCCCAACCACCACCACCACCAAGCTTTACCTTTGGCACAACAGACAGACAAGTATCGTTCACATGGCAACCACCAAGCCCAGACTCATCAGATTGTCAGACAGAGAAGTGTGATTCATCTCTCCAGAGAACACGTCTCCACTGCTCTAGTGGAGAGTCTGGAGTCCAGAGGCGGCATGCTTTACAGTTTGAATAATTTACACAGCCACTTCTGTGTGGTTTTGTCTGGAAATGTAATTGTTCCAACTGAATCCACAGGAACAGGCTGCAGATTCATTTACAAATCTGATTACAGACACGGATCAGAATACGCACACACAGATCGCAACACAGACACGCATTCAATCGTGTACACGCAAATTTCCACACGGATAGCAATGCACACACGCGGATTCAGTTATGAACACACAAATCTTTTGCTAAAATAAGGGGCGCCCTATGCAGCTGCATATGTCGCCTATGCCTCGGGCCGGCACCAGCATAGGAACACAATTACATATTCCATGAGTTTATTTTTCTTGTAAAATTTCACTACAATAACCAAGTCGGTCAGATGAATAGGAGTGGAGAATAAATTGATTTGCAATGCAAATCCTTTAGTAAAATACTTCAGTGTTGAGGGATGCAGTGTTACATTTGATAAATGTGCAGGATCTGATGGAAGATTGTATAGTCCACCTAATGGTTTATTGGTTCCCTTTGAGAACAAACAGGATCCACCCAGCACTGACATTGAAGAGCCAATAGAAAATTAAGGGTATTGTTCCATATAGGAAACTAGTTTATGAAGGCCTATGCATAAAGTGGCTCATTACATGTGCAAAACAGGTCAGCCAGATGGAACAGAACTACAGTTGTGTTCAAAATAATAGCAGTGCATTTAAAAGCACGAGTAAAGCTCGGAATCCTTTTTATTTCCAGGCATTATATTCTAAATCAAAACATGAAGAAAAATGTATAATTTTTTGCAATTACTTAACAGGAAATGAAGAAAAATGAATGTTGGGCTGTTCAAAAAAATAGCAGTGTCCGCATTTTTCTTTTTAAACTCAAATATTCACTTTATGAACTGAAAAATCTTTAGGAATTAGCATTCCTGTGAATCACTTAACTAATATTTAGTTGTATAACCACTGTTTCTGAGAACTGCTTCATTTCCAAGTTTCTGGGAGTACACCTCACAAACGACCTGACATGGACTACACACAGCACCTCCCTTGTTAAGCGGGCACATCAGCGTCTCCACAAACCTTCCCTCTCCGATCCTCACAACTTTCTACAAAGGTGCTATAGAGAACATTCTTACCTACGGTCTTCCAGTCTGGTATGGAAATTGTTCAGTCTCAAAACAGAAACCCCTTCAGAGGGCAGTGAGGATGGCGGAAAAGATCATCAGAACCTCACTCCCTTCCATACCAGAACTCTACCAGTCACGAACCACCAAGATAATCAGTGACCCCACACACCCGGCGTATGGACTGTTCTGCCTCTCTGGCAAATGCTACCACAGTATGCGATGCAGGACTGCCAGACTCAGCAAAAGCTTTTTTCCACAAGCCATTAGAGTACTCAACTTAACTTAATATAATAACACACACAACATACCTGCTCACACTTACAGATTCTCTACTTACAGACTCCCTACACGCATACACATATTTATTAAGATTTAAATACACTGTGCTGCTACTATTTTTCTATTATATTTTGTGCAATAACTACTATCCATTATATTCTGTGCTGCTACTTTTTATTTATTTATTTTTTTATTTTTTTATGTGCAATAACTTAAAATGCTAACAATTTTTAACGTATTTACTATTACTGGTACTTCATCACATTAGTGTATATTTGTTTAATAACTTAACATGTCCTTTTACTTAATGTATATTTTGTCTTTATGTGCTACTTTTTGCTATCTTTTTGTCTTGTTAGATTTTGCACATTGGAGCTTGGGAAACACAATCTCATTCAGCTGTGCACTCCCAGCTGTATAGTCTGAATGGCAATAAAGTTCACTTTGACTTTGACTTTGACGACTGTGTTGCATGGAGTCAACCAGCTTCTGGCACCTGTGAACAGGTATTCCAGCCCAGGATGATGTGACAACTTTCCACAATTCCTCTGCATTTCTTGGTTTTTGCGTCAGAAACAGCATTCTTGATGTCACCCCACAAGTTTTCTATCAGATTAAGATCCGGAGATTGGGCTGACCACTCCATAACTTTGATTCAGTGCTTGGGGATCATCTGACAAACTGTCTGGGGCCCTTGGACCAAAAAGAACAATCTTGATTTCATCAGTCCACAAAATGTTTCTACATTTCTCTACAAGTCAGTCAATGTGCTCTTTGGCAAATTGTAACCTCTTAGCGCATGCCTTTTTTTTCCACAGTGGGACTTTATGAGGCTTCTTGCTTACAGATTAGCCTCACACAGGTGTCTTCTAATTGTCACAGTACTCACAGGTAACATCAGACTGTCTCTGATCACCCTGGAGCTGATCATTGGCTGAGTCTTTGCCATCCTGGCTATTCTTCCATCCATTTCAATGGTAGTCTTCCATTTTTATCCATTTCTCTCTGGCTTTGCTTCCATTTTAGAGCGTTGGAGATCATTTTAGCTGAGCAGCCTTTCATTTTCTGCACTTCTTTATATGTTTTCTCCTTTTCAATCAACACTTTAAAGAATGCTTTTCTTTTGAAGAACGTCTGGAACGGCCCATTTTCTCAGGTTTCTCAGTGAGAAATGCACGTACAGCATGTGTTTTTCACAGAATGATTGACCTCACTGATTGGACTCTACACTGCTATTATTTTGAACACACCCCTTTCAATTAAGTATTCAATTACACAGACTCAGGAGTATGCATATCATGAATGTTGGGTCTGCTGGTTTTCTATGACTCTACTACACCTACTGGTAAATTGTTTGCCATGTAGTAATATGATTTCTACCAAAAAGATTGATTGATCTGGTTGCTCATGTTGGACTGCTATTATTTTGGACACAACTGTACTTTAACCAGTTATGATGTCTCTGCTTTTAGCCCAGGAATAATTTTTAGAACACGGTCTGAGATTTAAGCCTGTTTACTGCCCCTTAATTGTTTCCACATTTGTAGTGAAAATGCATTTGTGGGCTGAGCAGCAGAGTTGAGAATGTGGGCTGTGCCCATGAAAAACCAAATCTTCTCTGCCAATGCCAAACAGCTTATTCTGCTATTGACTCTTGTTTGGTGTCATTTATTTGATGACTGAAATGTGAAGAAACAAGACATATTGACAATTTATCAATTGATTCATTTAACAAACAGGGGCCTCAGTAGAATGTGGAAGAACCACACACCACAACAGCCTGCCACCTCATGCTGGTCACCAGCTGGGTCACACTGCTGTGGGATAGCATCCCATTCTTCAACCAGCTCAAACAACACAATCACAACAATCACACAAATATATTTAGGAAGTCTGTACATAAATAACCGTCTTCCACCTTTCAGGAAGTGACAAAAGAGGATCTAGCAGCAAATAGCACCTTGCTCTTCTTGCAGGTGAGCTGGCATCAAAACGTGGCCTCCAATTTAAGAAACCTAATGCAGTATAATATGTTTCACTGTACCACAAATGTTTCCCATAGTACATGTCAGCATTCAAATGCTGCACTGTCTGAATGACAGAATGACTCCAAGGGCCTTTATGCGTGGCGTTTCCATGTTGTCCCCATGTCTGTGTGGGTTTCCTCAGGGGACTCCGGTTTCCTCCCACAGTCCAAAGGTGTGCAGTTAGTGGGGTTAGGTTAACAACAATCAAACCGACCCCCTGTGAGCAAGCACTTGGTGACAGTGGGAAGGAAACAACGAGCTGACATCTGTGTACTCGCACACTTAAAAATGTTAATTTAACTAGACATGTTCACTCAAATGCTGAGCCACCAAAACATAAAACATACTCAGGGCCTTGGTGAGTGCCTCTACTGTGGTCTGGACATTTTGTTGCTCAGTGCATAAACCAACCAAAAGAATAAGTAGTAATTTTAGGTTCAATGTGTTAATACAGTATGTCACAATGAAAAAATAATGGCACAGTCACAGATGTGAGGTTGTGCTGACAAAAATGAAACCAAACAAGGCGGGGTGAACTGTTTTTAAGGTGAAATATAAAAGCAAAATCAACAGTAATCAGAGATGGCCAATTATACTCCAGACCCCAGAGCAGTAACCTCATTCAAGCCTGAGTTGCATAATTCGTGATGACATTAAATCAATAAACAGTTGATTAAATTTTAAAACATTTCATGACAGCCATTTAAATTATGGTGGAAAATGGGAAGTGTTTTCAAGCATTTGTATGAGTTGTCATTCTATAGAGGTTTATATGGAGCTCAACTAATTAACTGAAAAGAGTTATCATTGCTGCAACATAGAAAGTATTAGCTAGAAATAATTTTGATGGCTCAAATATAAGGAATGATCATTTTAATGGTTTGTCAGCAATTATGCAGCATTTTGCATGAGTGATTTCCAAGGCCAGTCTAACCTGGGCTGTTACTGCAGCTTTAATCACTGTTCGACTGCAAGGCCATGGCTGATGTGGTGGCATGTGATTCAGTGGTTCCGAAAATACCAGGCTGGTTTTGATTAACCTCAGTGCAGAGGTGGAGCAAAGGCAATGGAGGAAGCCATCACCTTTGAATGTGGCTCTGGATCGCTTTCTTTAAAATCCCTGAAAAAGGGTGTCGGGTTTGTTGGAGGACGTGTTCCATGTTTAACAAAGAAGGTGAGAAGAAGAGAAAGTGAAACTTTCAAAGATGATGCTGAACTGTGACGCAAGATGAAATACAGCAGCCTGAAATTTCAGCGAACCCCTCAGTTCTAATAATAATGTGCCCAAACAAAAGATTTTATTGATTGATTTGTTAATTATTAATTTAAAAGATTAATTCTTGGAGTTATTGTCAGATGTGGTCTTTGTGAGGGAAAGAGTTACAGGCAGATACTCTGTATGAAAAGACTCAATCTGCAAGCATGGATCCGGTTTTTGTGGTGTCAGCAAGGAGTGCTCTGCTGTGGTTCTGCATGCTTATCAGGCCCCAGCTAATCTTAAAGACCTCATAAGACCATATCACCCCAATAGAGCACTTCTCTATCTCTATTTTTAAGATTAGGCTTAAAACTTTCCATTTTGATGAAGCTTATAGTTAGGGCTGGATCAGGTGACCCTGAACCATCCCTTAGTTATGCTGCAACAGGCCTAGGCTGATGGAGGGTTCCTATGAGGTGTGATGAGTGTTTCTTTTTCATTCAGCTCTTTTCACTCTGTTTATACTTCACTCTGTATTTAATCATAATTATTATTAATCTCTATCTCTCTTCCACAGTGTGTCTTTTGTCTTGTCCCTCTCCCCTCAGCCTAACTCGTCACAGATGACCCCCCCCTCCCTGAGCCTGGTTCTGCTGGAGGTTTCTTCCTGTTTAAAGGGAGTTTTTCCTTCTCACTGCTGCCACATGCTTGCTCATAGGGGGTCGTTTTGATTGTTGGGATTTCTCTGTATTATTGGATATATGTAGAGCCTTTACCCTACAATATAAAGCACCTTAAGGTGACTGTTGTGATTTGGCGCTATATAAATAAAGTTGAATTGAACTGAAAAACTCAACCAGCTGACTGACTTTAACAGCAACTTTATGAATATGGAAATTAATCCAAGTAGAGCAAATTAATCTGCAGAAGTTTACATTTTTACATAAACCATATTGCCAAAATGTAATTCCAGTGTTACAGTCACTTCCACGGCCACAGCTGTATAAAACCAAGCAGCCAGGCATGCAGAGTGCTTCTGCAAACATTTGGGAGAGAATGTGTCACGGTCCTGGGCCGTGTGCCCAGCGTTTTATTCTTTTAGGTTCTGTTTTCATTGGGTTTCTGTTATTTTCCTAGTTCCCTTTGTTCCTGTCTCCCCTGCGTCTCTGTGTTCTAGTGTCTGTCCTGTCCCTCTGTCATGTCTCTGGTCGGGTTTTTAATGTGTTGTGTTATTTCCTGTGTGGTGTGTCAAGTCTGTGTTTCTGTCTCTGTCTAGTTGTTTCCTGTTTTACTTTGACAGTCCTGTGTGCTTTGTGTTTAGTTTTGCGTCCCCTTGTCTCGCCTGTGTAATTACACTCAGCTCACCTGTTGCCTTTTCTCTGTTACATAGTGTGTGTCTGTTCCCTGTTGCGTCGTCTTCAGTGTGTACCATGCTGTGTGTCACCTTGCCCTTTAGTTTTCTTTAGATCTGGCACCCGTCCAGCCCCAGTTAGTGTACGCTTTATTTCAAGCTTTAAATAAATCATGTTCAAGTTCACTTGTTGCCTGTTGAGTCCATTCTGTCCCCACCCCACGACAGAATTATTACAAAGGGGAAGCAATTGGGAACGACAGCAACTCAGCCACAAACAGTTGGCCACATGAAATGGTGAAGCGAGGTCAGCAGGTGCTGGGGTGCAAAGTGCTCAGAGGAAGCTTTCTGTGGAGTCATTCACTACTGACCCTCAAACTTGGTCATGGTCAGCACTGACACATGTTCACATTCCTCAGTCCACTGGGTTAAAACGGTGGCTCTGCTCTTTATTTAATCATTATGGTGAATCATAATAGTGGGGCTTCACTGATGATGTCTTTCTCTTTTCTCTATTCATGCGTGCACTTAACTCAGAGTTAACATACTCATTTGATTGAACTAACTCTGATCAGCTGTTCTGGAACAGGAAACTCAGAATTGACCAACTCAGTTTATTTTTAAACTCAGAGTTGACTGAGCATGCTTCCTGGAATAGGGCCACTGTCTCAGTAGCAGAGTCATTAGTTATGGACTGCTAACCTTCTGGTTGGCAGACCTCTTGCCCACCGTGGTCCAAAGCAGAGGTCAGGAGTGGGCACCAGTGGCTTGCTGGGATCTTGAGTTCTGCTCTGCTCCCCACCACAGCTTGACAAGAAGAGAGAGAGAGAGAGAGAGATGATTCAAGAGTTTGTGTCATCATGGGAGTCCAGCTCATCTTTAATCTGACCATTCACACTGTTTACTGTAGGACTCGTGATGCAGCTGAATGCATCATCAGGATTTGCAGTTTGGCCAAACACTTTCAAATTATTGCACAAACCAGAAATAAATAACATTTTTAGCAAGCAAAGCTTGGGCCTATGTCAGTGCCCTGCCGTAATGAACTTACAAACAAGCACAACAACAAATCACACTGGAGGAGAAACAGGATACTATCCAACTCACTGCTGAAGTATTCTGGATTCATGGAAGCTTTCCAGGGAGTTTATGATGGAGCAGGTAGGCTGGGAGCAGTTGGTGTCATCAGAGTGGTGGCTGGAGAGGCAAGTACTTGTGTCACATTATTAGTTAAGGTCTGCATCATACCTCCATGTTGAGATAACTGTTGCTGGGTATTTGAGGTGGTTCACAGTCTGTTCATGCCTTCCAAGCAGTATTACTTGCTGGGAGAGTTCTGAACTACGTCTGGCTGGATTGTTCAGTGGAAGTTCACCTGAAGGACTCAAACGCATCAAAAACTTTCAGTTTTACACCAGCTATACAAATAACAGTAAAAGAATATCTGCAGGTAGTACAACACCTGGTATTTGGATCAAGTAAGTAATGTTTCAGCTAAGTAATTACTTCAGAAGTTGTCAGACTAACCAGCTGGTTTCCACGATATGCAGGTAATGGGGATAACAGGGCTGCAACTTTCCTCAGAGCCACAGTTTCCTGTGCTTGAGTCCTTGGAGCAGGTAAGTTATTCAGCAGGTGGAGTGGGTCAGGCAGGTATGTAGATAAGCACGAGGCCCAACCCATCCTGGGGCTTCCTGTGACCACGCCCACCGCTGAAAGAGATTGGTTAGTGCATCCACACTCAGGAGAGAGAAAGCGAGAGCAACCAGAGAGAGAGAGAGAGAGAAAGGCAGGAGCTGCACCTGGAGGACATCAGGAATGGGTGATTCTGTTTCTGTAAAACAACACAGTCTACAGAGCTGTTTTCTCATGCTGCATCTCACTCTCCATATTATCTCCATATCATATCAATTTTATTCATATTAGAGAGCATGTCTGACTCTTCTAGTTCTTGGAGAAAGCCAGTCTACCTTTCTGCTCTGCAACTTGTGTGAGTAATGCAGCGTGCACGTTTATTCTTGGGCATGACTGCTATTTTCTCTCTCCTTAAATCTCAGTTGCTTTCTTTCTCCCACTATCACATAAATAAACAGACTGAGTAGCTAGCCATTCACAGTAACTTTTTAATTATCTCTTTATGCTAATTTCTTGCAATCAAGCCTTTGGAACTTGCTCACGCAAAACAATTAACAGTTGCTGCTTGTTTTCTGTCTCTTATCTGAGAAAAGCTGTTGCCTCTGGGGTGATAAAATATAACTTTATTTTTGTCTCTCTGGTTTTCTTTCCTTCACCTTCTCTTTTATCTTCTTTTTTCTTTTTCAGTCTGTGTTTCTCTGGTCCCCTCTAACCTTTGCTGACTCTTTTAGCTCTTCTTTGCATCCCTCATGTGGTCCTTCACCTTCTCTTTTCTTGCCTTATTTCACCTTATAGTGCAGGTACTGTGACAGCAGCCACCCCTCCACCCAGGTGCCGAATCTCACTCTTAATTTCAGAACATTTATATTAATTACAAACTGTGTAAGGGTTAGGGTTAGGGTTACAATCATACGTGTGGGTGCGTGTGTGCACACACGTATGATTGTATGTGTGTGTGCTCGTGTTTGCATGTATGGCTGGACCTGTGTCTGGGTCTGGGCTTTGTTGGGCCTTGCCTCCCTGCTGCTCTGCACTGTTTGCTCCTGCGCCCCCCGGGTTGTGGGTGCCTTGGGGTTCCAGAGCAGGGCCGGATGTTCTGGCGTGGGTGGTGGCCCGCTCCCCTTTTTTTTTTTATTCCTTCCGATATCCGATCCAGTAATTTAGGTCAGGATCAGACCGATACTGAATATGGGATCAGCGCATCCCTAATATGTATGTGGAAAAATAACACAAATAAATAAAATAAAAGGACAAACATTAACCAGAGGAGCCTATAGAGAATCTTTAGAGCTCATCTTGGAAGAGTAAATGTGTGTGCATTCAGATCGCAATTCTGTTTGCAAAATCTGCCAGACATGACAGGCTTAATAAAAATAAATAAAAACTGTGTAGGAGATATAGCTCTTTTAGTGCCCAGTTTGCAATGTTGCAAAAATAGCTGACACTTGTCTTCATTTAGTTTCATGGAGAGCTCAGTCTTATTTTAAGAGATGAGAAAAATGAAGTGAAAAAATAAAATCATCGGAATGCGCTCCAGGCAATAATCAAGAAAGTTCTATCAAGTGATTAAAGAAAGATCTGCTTATATTAAAAAGATGGAAAAGTGCGAGTTAAAAGAACAAAGGAAATGTTAATAAGCGCAGGCTCTCTGTGATACAAGACTCTCTAAACTCTAAACCATCACAGAAAATGGATTTGGATTGGGGGGGAGCAGATGTAGAGTTCTGCTCTGCTGTCACAGCCTCAGGTCTCACTGCCTCAACTGTCCACTCACCTGGCACTGGATCCTGACAACAGACACTTTCTTTGTATTTATCTTACTGAGTGGACTTCTTGAGGGCAGCCAAGAAAATAAAGTTTTCTTTGGATCTTGTAAGTCCTGTATCGAGTCTTCCAATTACAAGACAGAATGATCTCTCTCTGGCATACTGAGCTTTACAAACTTAGTTTGCAGCAGTAACTTAATCAATTATTTATAACTATCAGTTAGTTGTGTCACAGACTTGATTGATCTGGAGTAGCTCAGACAGCTGAAGTGTTACACACAGAGGAACTTGTGTTGCAACATGTGCTTTACACCCAGTTGTTTCAGCAACCTTCACATTCATTTTATAGCACAGACACACACACAGTTGCAGTCAGAATGCAATAGAGAGGAAACACATCAGCATTCGGTGCTTCTTGGCAGAATGCTATTGGATTTCTGAAACACCACTGCCACACACACCACCACCAAGAGCAGCATTCACTTCTACTGATGACTTTACACGTCTGCAATTCTGAACAGAGAGAGGGGAGGTATGATCTCTAGCTCCTCTTGTCATCCTCCTCTCTGCCTCTCCTCCTCCAGTGCTGCTGAGGGGACACTGAGGCATTCCCAATCCAGCTGGCCCTGAGCTCTTCCTTGGAGATAGGCTGAGGAACGTTTTGGGAGGTACTCAAAATAGAGGAGCACTACTCCTCCTCTTTGAAAGAAGACAGGAGGTGGTTTGTACATCTGTCGAGGTGTCTCCATGACACCTAGACAGTGCCTCCACTGAGAGTACCCCCCCCCCCTCCTACCCAGGCTCAGAGAAGTGTATAGGATAGTCATTCATAACTGGAGGTGACATATATCACAAAGTGCGTTCGCAGTTAGACCTGCATTTATTAACCAAAATACATCACATTACATAAAACACATTGTCTTCAATATCAAGTTCAAAAGTCCAGCATAGAAGCAAAGAGGAATCAAAGCCTATCCCAACGACAGGTGGGGTACTCCAGGTCACCAGTCTACCACAGGATTAACATAAATAATAAATTAACTTCAACAGAAACTAGATTTCCAAAGTAGCAAGAGCCAAAGACTAAAACTGAGAATGTATAATCAGAATGAAACCAACCAGAAAATACGTGAAATTCAAATCAAAACTCAAAGGGAACTCAAATCCTGAATAAACAAGAATCAGAACTCAACTAGAAATGACCCAATAACTAACAACAAAACTATTTATAAAAATACAGAATACTCAAAACAGCTACTGTAAATCACAGCAGCGTATGCTTCCCTTTGTGTGTGAGGAGGGTTTCTGACCACTAAATGAACTGCCTGAGAAAAAAGGGGTTTAGGAGCTATTTGAGATTCATTTAGAGAAATGAGAACTCCTTACTTACTGTAGAACATCAGGTTATTTTGGTGGGGTTTTTTTTAGCACATCAAACACATTATAAGCTCTTCTGCCTTGTTTATTCATGTAATCACTGAGCCATGAGAAGCACAATGTTTCAGATTTCTAGCCTTAAAAGGAGCGATGTGTTTAGGGACAGATTTACACGTTCTGAAATTATCTGACATCCATCTGATCGGGGGATGAGGGGCAGAGACAGATAGGACTTTTTCACAGAAGCTCATAGCTGACTCGAATTTGGACACTGACATAAAACGTGTGTAACATGACAAGAGTGATGCATGCATGTACAAAATGTGTGGCAAAATAAAAGTGACTTCATTAATATGCATAGAAGTCATGATCTGATGTAAATATTGCTTTGTATTCTTCTGTGCATACTACAGGCACACATTATGTGTGAATACAAAGCTCTACCTACTGAGCTACAGGGTGGCTGTAGCTCAGTAGGTAGAGCAGGTCACCTACTGATCGGAAGGTCAGCGGTTCGAATCCTGGCTACTCCGGGCTACATGCCAATGTGTCCTTGGGCAAGATACTTAACCCCAAGTTGCTCTCCGACCATTCTGTCGGAGTATGAATGTGTGTGAATGTTAGCTAATTAAAAGCACTTAGCTTTGTAAAAATGGAAGTGCTTGTATGAATGGGAGTGCATGGGTGAATGCAAACAGGTTGTGTAAGCGCTTTGAGTGCTCATACTGAGTAGAAAAGCGCTATATAAGAACTAGTCCATTATGCAGGTTTATGTGGTGGAATACTGTTCAGTAAAGCAGTCCTCCTCTGGTTCTTTTGTATGGCCCACCTGAGCTTTCCGAACCAACACAGTCCCCAGCAATTTCCAACAGAATAATCTGCCCTTGTATCAAAAACACATCGGGTGTCCTGCAGCTTCCTCTCACTGATATGAGAAACACTATTAAATTATTGGCAACCTTATTGGTCTCCTTAATTATGTCATCATAAAAATGAAGTAGGTGCATCTTTGTAAATGAGCACATTGGTAATGATCAGCCCCCAGATTTTCCAGTTTCATTCGTTTGCCCTTAGCAGAAGGTAGACACCATCCAAGAGCACCACAAGGTTAGACTGCTTTACACTGTCACCACACAGCATGCAGGCTTTTGGTTTGAACCTCCTGCTCAGCTGTGGTCTTCGTGTGCGGAGGATCTCTCTCTTCTCACATCCAGATTAGCTGTGCAGAGAACACCACAAGGTAAGTCGCTCACAGCAAGTAAAGGGAGCAAAACAACAAAGAAGAGCACCAGCTTCACTGACTGGTCAGTGCAACAATCCAGCAAAGACTGAATGTTTTTCACCACCTTAAGTAGCAGCAGGGTCAAACCAGATTGCAAACAGGTGAGCTTGTTACTTCCAGGTGTGTGAGCTAGAAGGCAAGAACCAAGACAAGTCCTGCCTCTGAAACATAAGAGTGACGTAATCCCACACACTCTAAACACATTCACACAGATGGGGAGAGAAAAGAGAGAGCAATGAGAGAAAGTGAGATAGAAGATGGAGAACAGCACAGGAGGACAGATGCACTGGACCGAACAGGCTTTCACTGGGGGCAAACTGTGGGGTCAGTTTGAGATGTGTAGGGTTAGCCAAAGTCTTGATTTGAAAAGGACCGATATAGTTGGGAGCAAGTTTCTTGGATTCTGAGTTCAAGGGTGCATGCTTGGTGGATAACCAGACTTTTTGTTTGGACTGTAGTTGGGTGCAGGGATTCAATGGCGATCGGCCAGCCATTTGTTTCAGTCCATTGTTCTCAGGAAGGCAGCTCGAGTGGACCTCCAAAACCTTCAACACCATCGTAAGGGATGCCGCACAAAGGGAACAGATATCTCAAAGGGATGACTTGAATGGAGAGAGACTTGTTGAGAGAGACATGAAGTAATTTACAGAATGTCCTAAATTTAAACATGCCCCCCTTTATTAGTGAATCTAAAAGCATAATAAGAATGCAGTAAAGGAGGCTTATTGATGTTTCCTTTGAGAAGCCACTTAATGTTTATGTTTTATGTTTTGAGTATTTTGTATATGTGTTGTGATCTATATTTTATGTTGTATTTGTAATTTTTTTTTAGATGTTTTGAGTTTGCATGGCTGCTATCTTGGCCAGGTCTCTCTTATAAGAGAGATTGTGATCTTCCTGGAAAAGGAATCATAATAATGTCCACCTGCTCTGTGCCTCCTCATAATTATCATCATCTCTTCCCTGGAGTCAGGAGTGGTACCCTCCAGGTTCAAAACTGCCTCAGTGACTTCTATCCTCAAGAAAGTAGGTCTAACAATCATAACAATTACCGACCAATCTTCCTTTAAGCAAAATCTTGGAAAGAGCAGCTCCATCAACATATGTCCAACCATAAGCTCTATGAACCCTTCCAATCTGGCTTCAGAACACACCACAGCACTGAGACCGCACTCATCAAAATAACCAGTGACCTTCTTATTGCTGCTGACTCTGGCCACATTAGCATCCTCATCCTCCTCGACCTTTCTGCAGCCTTTGACACCAGTTTCTGTCCAATTATCTTGGCCCCACTGTTACTGTACTCTCCTGGTTTCAGGCCTACCTCTCCAACCAACCACAATTCATCACCAGGGGAGACTCCCGTTCCACCTCTGACCCAGTTAACCATGGTGTGCCTCAAGGTTCTGTGTTTGGACCCTTTCTCTTCACCATCTACATGCTCCTTCTCTCTCAGATCATCCAGTGCCATGGTCTCTGCTTCCATTTCTATGCTGATGACACACAACTTTATCTCTGTAGCAAACCCTCCACACAGTGTACATGGGTTAGAATGTTGCTTTGATAGGTGCCTCTGGGGCTCAGATGTCATGTTTGTGGAAGTGAATTGTTTTTTCTGGACTGAGCACGATTTTCCCTTGATTCTCACAGTTTTGTTCCTTCTTGCAATAAATTAGAAATAATATGCATATTGTCATTGCTCGCAGATTGGCAATGTTGCACACAACATTGCCACACATCTTTTTGTCATGTGTTTTTTTTTTGTGATCTATATGTGTACGTAGCTTTCACAGTTGAACCAAATGTAGAACTATTTCTAATGTTCTAAAAAGACCTTTCACATTTAAGCACTTTTAGATGTAAAATACATATTTTTAAAGGCATTGACTGGCTGACTAGATTTAGCACAGAAAACATCCAAGAGTGGCTGGTGCTTGGTGAGAAGGCCACAGACTAACTGTAGATAACCCAACAGCATCCATCTCCACTGGTCCACTGGTACATGCACAGAACTACCCTAGCACTTGTGCAATCTATGTTTGGGAAATACAATTTCAGTAGAGCCATAAGTTTTTGGACCATGACACTTTTAAAAAATGTATCTTTTTTTTTTTTTGGTAATTTTGTATCCGTTCACTACACCAGTGGCTTCTAAATCAGACAATCTACATGTGATTGAAGGGCAGATGCTCAGAAGTAATTGTACAAAACTAAGAGAATTTTAAACATAAGAGTCAATTACTGCCTGAAGTTTAGAATTAATTGATATCACCAAATGCTGTGTTTACTCCCCTGAGATGCTCTGCTGGGCTTTTACTGCAGCTACCATAGGTTACTGTAGCTTTATGGGTCTCTCTTCCTTCAATTTGTCTTCAGCAGCTGAAAAACATGTTCTGTTGGGATCAGGTGACTGACTTGGCCATTGAAGAATATCAAATTTCTTTGCCTTGAAAAATTGGTTGCTTTCACAGTTTTAGGTTAGATTAAAATCACTAACCCAGTGGTTCCCAAGGTGTGGGCTGTGGTCCCCTGGTGGGTGAATTTAAACTGGTAATAAGAGGTGGTTATTTTGTGATATTACTCATCACTCTGACCTCAATTTACTGCTCTTGTGTTGAAGTTTGTGTCCCAGTGGCAAGTGGGATGGCATTACCACTTTGCATATGACTGGGCAGCATTAGCAATTTATAGCCAACAGCATGCATTGATTTTTTGAATAAAATTAGCAGGACATACATTACTTTCTATTGTATTTTGATTACAGTGAAGATTTGCGATGGGATTTCCTGATTTTTAAGTGGGTCATAGCACTCTTGACTTTGGGAATGACTGCACTAACCAATACTGATCATATAAAAAAAAAAAGAAATAAAAAAAAAAAATCAGCACATATCTACAGACAGAAATCCAGTCTGATCAAAGCTTTAGATATTTGCGTGTCTTACTCTGTCATTACTCTGTAAGTGCAGGAGGTGGTGCTGGATTAAAAAACCAATACAGTATGTTCATATATTGTCGTGCAGATGTGTCCTGCACTTGGGTGCAGGACACGTCTGCGTATGTCCTGCACTTGGGTCCTCTCCTTCCGCACACAGCCCCTCACCGTGACATATATACACACACACTTTGATTCATTTCCCAGCTGCTGTTCCTTTCCTGTCAGTCTTTTAACACTGCAGTGTTCTACATATATTGCATGTCAGTTGCATTTATTTTAAATACAAGCAATCTCTATAGTTCTCACTCAAATAGATCCCTGCAATATGTAAGCCTGCATCACTGTGCTGTCTACATGCTTCTATGTTTTTTGACATCCACATGAACTCGACTTGCTGTAACAGTGATTTAAGCAGACTGATTACACAGGCCTGCTGAGCATTTTAAAACCTAACATCTACTGTTCATGGAGCACTGCTGCAGTTACATTGCAGCTAATCTGCAAATTGAACCATGAATTAGTTTCATAAGTATGGAAGCTGAAAACTGAATGTAACCCGGTTAGAAAATGTGTTTGGTTTGGTTTAAAAGCGATTGTTCAAATCCAGTTAATATATAAATGTTTCAGTTAAAAACTGTTATTTATGTAATGAAAGGTTTAAATACATTTAATACTGTAATTTGTTTGTTTGGTTATCTTTTGAAAATGTGAAGTGTGACAAAGAACTGTTTGAACCAGCATTTATGGGGTTAATGCGTGAGTAAGAGAGGGCAGAGGGAGTGTCAAGAGTAAGAGAGGGTGAGAGAAGGAGAGGAGCTAAGAACGAGTATGTCGAAACAGGACAGAAGCGAGTTTTAAGGCTAAGTACACAGAAGCGGGGATTCTTGTGTTTCTTATGGGACTGTCTGCTCGACAATCTGTCGTTAGAGCATAAGTTCTTCCTGTTGCGAGGACGAGAGGGATGGCCAATTCTTCTGTCAATGACTGTGTATGACTGTGGCCCGTATGCTAATGTTAGCCCGAGCGTTAGCGCGTGTGCTACGGCTAAGCTAACGAGCTTGATAGCAGTGAGTCAGCACACTACAAGTGTACAGACTGTTTGCATAGAGTTGGACTAACCCAGTTGAACTGTGTGAGAGGGGAAAGACTGTTTTCAGCCCGGGAACGGAGTAAATACCCTGCTCGAGGATTGACAGAGCCTCATCTGTACCTGTTCTGGAAGCGAGGTGAGCGAGGAGACGGTGGACTCTGCTGTGCCGGTGAGGTGAGAAGGATCTGCTTCAGAGCAATTACCTGACTGTTGGATTACAGACCAGCAACCAAAATACTAAGGTACCACTCATTTATTTTGGCTCATTAACGAGTGAAACGGCCATTGTGTTTTGGGCCTCCACGTACACTAGCCACGAACCAGGCCTGCAACGTTTTATTTGGTTTTAAGTAATTTTGAGTTTGCCGGCTTTAGGTGTGTGTGTGTGTGTATGTGGGCCCACATATGATATTGGTTGTGACTTTATACAAAGGGGTTCGAGTCAGTTAAATGTTGAAGACCGTTTAATGTAATTGTATTTGTTTTTTCTATCTTTTGATCAAAACTAATAGTTTTAAGTAAATCTGTTCATATTGTTTCTTAAAACTTGAGTGCCGTGAGTTTGTTTATAGCTTATAGATAAATAGAAACCATTTCATTTGAAAAGTGTGTTTACAGGTTTTTTGATTAAAACTCTTGGAGAGACAGAAACCCTTAAAGGTGAGTTTTAAAAAGTGTGTTTCGAAAGGTTTTATTGGTACTGTGTAACCTAAATCCAAGGCTTAAATTGACACTGACTTAATCAGGGTTAAAACATAGTGAATATAGCATAAGAACCCAAAAGCCCTACCCCTATTAATATTTCTATTTACGGGGAGCGCTACATAAAATGGAGGCACCGCTGGGATAAGTCTTGGATTTCTCAGCTAAACTAAGTCTAAGCTAAATTGCAAAGCTCACTTACAGATATTTATAAAATGGATAAAACTGAATTAGTGTCAGAACTAAAGGGCTTGCTGCAGGCTGAAGGAAAAACAATGGAGGACCTAAAATCCTTATGCCCTAGTGCATCCCCGCCCACAAGCTCCACTGAATCTATCCTTCGTGTTGTTGGTGATTTGTTGGAGAAGACCACAAAACCAGCTGATGGTGGGAGCTATTGCCGACTACGCATGTTCTCAGGAGCTCTGCCAACCCCGCCAGGTGAGGAACCGTTTGACCACTGGCTAGAGCAAGCATGGATTATGGTGGAGGAGTCCGAGTGCTCTGACAGGGAGAAAAGACGCAGGCTGATGGGAAGCCTAAAAGGGCCCGCGCTAGAAATCATAAAAGCAGTGCGGCATGCCAACCCCGATGCCACCCCAAAAGAGTGTTTGGATGCCCTTGAAAGTGCGTTTGGAAGTACGGAGTCTGGGGATGATCTCTATTTTGCCTTCCGATTGATGCAACAGCAACAAGGAGAGAAATTATCAGATTTCCTCAAACGTTTAGAGCGGCTACTAGCTAAGGTGATTCAAAAAGGAGGCCTCCCTGCTAGCGACATGGATAAAGCACGACTTGAGCAACTGCTAAGGGGTGCTATTGCCTCAGACTTAATGCTGATCCAGCTGCGATTGAGAGAAAGAAAAAAAGCACCACCAAACTTTCTGCAGCTTCTGACTGAGATTCGCACTGAAGAGGAGTACGAAGCATCCAGAAAGAAGCTCAGCACCTCAGTACACCAAGTACAGGCTAATCTTGAAGTGGACACAAAGCAAACTGAGATTCAGAAATTAAAGGCTGAAATCAAAGAACTTAAGTCAATGTTTGCATCAGTAGCAACCAAACCAGTTCACGTCAGAGATGAGTACACAGAGGCTACACCTGTAAGTACATCTTTTGGTCCAGAGAACAGGCCCAATGCGGAGCTGAATGCCTTAAAAAAACAAGTGAGACGATTGAAACAGAAAGCTAACAACAAGAAGTCAGAACATCCTGCTTTAGTTTCAGCCATGGAGATTTCTGGACCTGCTACACATGCTCAGAAAACACAGTCGAAAAGGTCAGAGGATAATTTCTGCTATCGCTGTGGAGAAAATGGACATTTTGCTACAAAGTGTCGAAACCCTGAAAATCAGGCCAAGGTCATCAAAAAGCTAATCCATGCTTTAAAGGTGACAAAAGGGAAAGGCGACATCCCCATTAGTGAAGTTAACTGTGGGGCAAGGAAAAGTGCTGTTACCACACTACAGCAGGTGGACATTCCTGAAGGTCTGATTGGCCCACCCAGTATAGTGCCTGTAAAAGTAAATGGAAATTCCTGTGATGCCTTGCTAGATAGTGGCTCTCAAGTCACCATCATCTTTGAGTCTTGGTATCAAACTCACCTGTCTGATGTCCCAATTCACCCAGTATCTGGTCTAGCCCTGTGGGGGCTAAGTGAATCAACACTCAGCTATCCTTACCGTGGGTATGTGGTGGTTGATTTCGAATATCCAGCAAAAATTTCTGGAGCCGACCAGACTGTTACAGTTCTTGCTCTTATTTGCCCCCAGCCTCGAACTGCAGATCAGACTCCTGTTATTGTGGGGACCAATGCCAGTCACATCAGACGTCTTGTGCAGCAATGCAGGGACAATGGCATTGACATCACCCAGACATTGGGCATACAAGCATCTTGTAAAGACACAGAGCTAATACTTCCTGGTATGGCGACAGCCCTTGAAGTGGAGGATGATGTTGGCTGTGTGACATGGCAAGGCCCTGGCCCACTGACTCTGCCCCCTGGTGGAGACTGCAGAGCAGTCTGCAAAGTCGAGTACAAGCACCACATCGACCATGAAATCCTGATGGTTGACGCCTCTCCTGAAGCGCCACTCCCAGGTGGTGTACTACTTCAGCCTATGGTAGTGCCTAGCGAGGAAGTGAACATTAACCATTTTAGGATCTGGGTTCGGAATGAGTCCTTGACTGAGACCGTCCTACCCGTGGGAACCGTCATTGGACATATGTATCTGACAGATGAAGTCACTTCTCTCACTCCTTCCAAGTCAGCTGCCACAGAGTTTGACGCTGATCTGATCAACTTCGGAGACTCACCTGTGTCGGAGGAGTGGAAGGAGAGACTCCGGCAAAAGTTATCGACAAGGTCCCAGGTGTTCTCTCTAAATGAGCTTGATGTTGGACTAGCAAAGGGAGTAGAGCACACGATCCGGATGTCAGATCCACGGCCGTTCAGGGAGCGCTCACGTCGCCTAGCTCCAGCTGACATAGAAGATGTGAGAAAGCACCTCCGAGAACTGCTGCGTGCTGGCATCATAAAAGAGTCCCGTAGCCCTTATGCATCTCCGATCGTGATTGTTCGCAAAAAGAATGGAGCCATACGGATGTGTATCGACTACCGGTTGTTGAACAGCCGAACCATCCCCGATCAGTACACAACACCTTGCATAGATGATGTGCTGGACTCAATGAACGGGAGCAAATGGTTCTCTGTACTTGATCTAAGGAGTGGCTATTACCAAATAGCAATGGCTGAGGAAGACAAGGAAAAGACGGCATTCATCTGCCCACTGGGGTTCTTCCAGTTTGAGCGGATGCCACAAGGGATAACCGGAGCCCCAGCCACCTTCCAACGTTTGATGGAGAAGGCGGTGGGTGACATGAATCTGCTTGAGGTCCTCGTCTACCTTGATGACCTGATTGTATTTGGCAGAACGTTGGAAGAGCATGAGGAGAGACTCCTGAAAGTTCTGGATCGTCTGGCAGAAGTTGGACTGAAGATCTCAGTCGACAAATGCCAGTTCTGCCAGCCAAAGGTAAAATACCTTGGACACATTGTATCGGCTGATGGTGTATCGCCTGACCCAGCCAAAATAGAAGCAGTTACAAACTGGCCACCGCCTACTCACCTGAAAGCTCTCCAATCTTTCTTAGGGTTCTGTGGCTATTACCGACGATTCATAGCCAACTACGCAGCCATCGTCAGGCCGTTGTCAGACCTAACCAAAGGCTATGCCCCAACCCAGATGGGCAAGAAGCAAGACAAAGCTCATACCAAGACTTACCTTAAGACGTCTGAGCCATTTGGCGACAGGTGGGATCAGTCTTGCACAGAGGCATTCCACAAGATTATTTTCTGCCTCACTCATGCACCAGTCTTGGCTTTTGCAGATCCCAACAAGCCGTACATCTTGCATGTAGATGCCAGCTTAAAAGGGCTTGGAGCAGTTCTCTATCAGGAGCACAGAGAGGGTCTGAGGCCTGTGGCTTTCGCCAGTAGGAAGCTTACGTCATCAGAGAAGAACTACCCCATTCACCAGTTGGAGTTTCTGTCCCTTAAGTGGGCTGTCGTGGATAAATTCCATGATTATTTGTATGGGGCCAAGTTCACGGTACGTACAGACAACAACCCCCTCACGTACATACTCTCAACAGCAAAGCTCAGTGCGGTAGGGCACAGATGGCTTTCTGCCTTATCCACCTATGACTTTGAGGTACAGTACCGACCAGGCAGACACAACATAGATGCCGATCTGCTCTCAAGGAACATGCCTGATGAGAGTGCTGAGGATTGGGAGACCATACCTCAGACTGGTGTGAAGTCCATCTGCAAACGAATCTGCATCCATGGGACTACCAGCAATCCGACAAGATATGTGGACCAGTTGGGAGCCTCTCCTGATTGTGTTCCAGACATATACGCTTTCCCAATGCACCTGGAGTTGCAATCACTAGGACAAATGTCAAAGCAGGAGCTGATAAAAGCTCAGGAAGAGGATGAAGTCATGAGATCTGTCATCCAAGCAGTAAAAGGTGGCAAATGGTCTAAGGAGAATGACTCCAGTCCAGAACGGTCTTTTTTCAAAAAAGAGATGGGGAAACTGATGATGAAAGATGGGTTACTCCACCGATTAAGTAAACGATCTTCTGGAGAAGAACTCACTCAACTCGTTTTACCAAGGGAGTTCAGAGGAGTTGTGCTGAAGGCCACTCATGATGATCTTGGACACCTTGGTATAGATAGAACTACAGACCTGCTGAGGACCAGGTTTTTCTGGCCTAAACTAGCACATGATGTTGAACAGTACATAAAGAACTGCGGAGAGTGCATCACTCGAAAGACCCCAAGTCATCGAGCAGCACCATTACATCATATCACGAGCAGTGGACCAATGGACCTGGTATGCATTGACTTCCTGTCCTTGGAACCAGATTCCGCAGGCATAAGCAATGTATTAGTAGTGACTGACCACTTTACACGCTATGCTCAAGCTTTCCCAAGTAGGAATCAAAAAGCACAGACAGTGGCGAAGATCCTAGTGGACAAATACTTCATACATTATGGCCTACCAGCAAGAATACATTCCGATCAGGGAAGAGATTTTGAGAGTCAGTTAATCAAAGAGCTCTTGAACATGATGGGAATTCGGAAATCACGGACCACACCGTATCACCCTCAGGGAGACCCGCAGCCCGAGAGATTCAACAGAACTCTTCTATCCATGCTGGGAACCCTGGGCTCTGAGAAGAAACGGCAGTGGAGCAAACACATTGGGTACTTGGTTCACGCTTACAATAGTACCAAGTGTGATGCCACAGGCTACTCGCCCTATTTTTTAATGTTCGGCAGAGAAGCAAGACTTCCTGTAGACTTGTGCTTTGGAACCTCTCCCGATGGCAAAGCCGAGGGTGGCCATTCACGCTACGTGGCTAAGTTGAAAGATGACTTGCAGAGTGCTTACAAGCTTGCCTCTGAAGCTGCCTATAAGACACATGAAAGGAACAAAAGGCTGTGTGATAAAAGAGTGGGATTCCAGACACTGGATATCGGTGACCGTGTGTTGCTGAGAAATTTAGGATTGAAAGGGAAACATAAGCTGGAGAGTCGATGGAGTCCTATACCATATGTAGTGATGGGGAAGATGCCCAACCTACCAGTGTATAAAGTGAAACCTGAAGATGGAGGAGGACCAGTCAAGACCCTACATCGTGATCATCTCTTGCCGATTGGACAACGGGTGAGAATGCCGATGGGAGAGACTGAGGACGTTTCCCATGTCCAAACAACGACAAGACCTAAGACACACAGGAGATCAAAGAAAGCCTCGCCTGAAGCTCAGGAAATTCTTCAAAAGTTGCAGGAGAGTGAAGATTCCTCTTCAGATGTGGAGTATTATGGTCCTGAGAAACATTACAGTACTCTCCTGAAAGAAATCCTGCAAAAGGAAAGAGAAACTGCGAGACCATCAGACCCCATCCAGGATGACAGCTGGGAGGAGGAAACCCACAGCATGGATGAAGATGGCGATCAAGATTCAGTTCCTGAGGAAGAAAGAGACCCAGAGTCTGATAACCCTTGCCACAGTGAAGCTCAAATTTCTAGCCCAGAAATGGTTAGCAAACCTGTAGCTCGTCCAAAAAGAACAGTGAAACCAGTCATCAGATTAACTTATGATGAGCCTGGTATGTCAAAAGACAAGCCGATCACCATAGTGCATAGAGGTGTTATCATTAAGATTGGCCAGAGCTAATTGAATGTAGCTAATGCACCCTTTACCTTGAGCTTATTTTAAAAGTTGAGTACATTTTGTTTGATGAGGACATCAAAACCATTTAGATGGGGGAGGGTGTAACCCGGTTAGAAAATGTGTTTGGTTTGGTTTAAAAGCGATTGTTCAAATCCAGTTAATATATAAATGTTTCAGTTAAAAACTGTTATTTATGTAATGAAAGGTTTAAATACATTTAATACTGTAATTTGTTTGTTTGGTTATCTTTTAAAAATGTGAAGTGTGACAAAGAACTGTTTGAACCAGCATTTATGGGGTTAATGCGTGAGTAAGAGAGGGCAGAGGGAGTGTCAAGAGTAAGAGAGGGAGAGAGAAGGAGAGGAGCGAAGAACGAGTATGTCGAAACAGGACAGAAGCGAGTTTTAAGGCTAAGTACACAGAAGCGGGGATTCTTGTGTTTCTTATGGGACTGTCTGCTCGACAATCTGTCGTTAGAGCATAAGTTCTTCCTGTTGCGAGGACGAGAGGGGTGGCCAATTCTTCTGTCAAAGACTGTGTATGACTGTGGCCCGTATGCTAATGTTAGCCCGAGCGTTAGCGCGTGTGCTACGGCTAAGCTAACGAGCTTGATAGCATTGAGTCAGCACACTACAAGTGTACAGACTGTTTGCATAGAGTTGGACTAACCCAGTTGAACTGTGTGAGAGGGGAAAGACTGTTTTCAGCCCGGGAACGGAGTAAATACCCTGCTCGAGGATTGACAGAGCCTCATCTGTACCTGTTCTGGAAGCGAGGTGAGCGAGGAGACGGTGGACTCTGCTGTGCCGGTGAGGTGAGAAGGATCTGCTTCAGAGCAATTACCTGACTGTTGGATTACAGACCAGCAACCAAAATACTAAGGTACCACTCATTTATTTTGGCTCATTAACGAGTGAAACGGCCATTGTGTTTTGGGCCTCCACGTACACTAGCCACGAACCAGGCCTGCAACGTTTTATTTGGTTTTAAGTAATTTTGAGTTTGCCGGCTTTAGGTGTGTGTGTGTGTGTATGTGGGCCCACATATGATATTGGTTGTGACTTTATACAAAGGGGTTCGAGTCAGTTAAATGTTGAAGACCGTTTAATGTAATTGTATTTGTTTTTTCTATCTTTTGATCAAAACTAATAGTTTTAAGTAAATCTGTTCATATTGTTTCTTAAAACTTGAGTGCCGTGAGTTTGTTTATAGCTTATAGATAAATAGAAACCATTTCATCTGAAAAGTGTGTTTACAGGTTTTTTGATTAAAACTCTTGGAGAGACAGAAACCCTTAAAGGTGAGTTTTAAAAAGTGTGTTTCGAAAGGTTTTATTGGTACTGTGTAACCTAAATCCAAGGCTTAAATTGACACTGACTTAATCAGGGTTAAAACATAGTGAATATAGCATAAGAACCCAAAAGCCCTACCCCTATTAATATTTCTATTTACGGGGAGCGCTACATGAAGGTGTGATATTGAATGCTGTCAGTTCGTGTGTCCCACAAGGTGGATGTCAGTTGTAAAAGAAAGAGGAATTCTGGAGTAAGTTGGATGAAGTGTCCCCAGAATATCCCCAGAGCGGAGATAGTGGTGACTGGAGCAGACTTCAATGGACATGTGAGTGAAGGGCACAGGGGTGACATGGAGGAGTTGGGTAGGTATGGTTTTAAGGAGAGAAATGCAGAAAGACAGATGTTAGTGGATTTTGCAAAAAGGACAGACAGGTTTGTGGTGAACATGTTGAGATAAGAGTGGAGGTAGTGCACACAGTGTATATAGAAGGTGCAATCTGAAAGAGATAGAAGACTGCAAGGTAGTATCAGGGGAAAAGGCAGCTGGGCAGCATCAGATGATAGGGAACCGAGTGAAGGCGGAGGCAAGGATTCAATGGTGGAAGCTGAAGAAGGAAGAATGCTGCACAGAGTGCGTTGAGAGGATAGGAGAACTTTTAGAAGCTGATGAACATAGACAATGAAAGAGAGAGGAGGGCAGATGGAGGACAGTGAATCAGTAAGTGCAGAAGATTAGTTAGGATGAAGTAAGGGCATCTATGAAGAGGATAAAGAGTGCAATAGCAGCTGAGCCAGACGGCATATGTGTAGGTATCAAGATGTAACCAGCTTGTTTAACATAGTCCTGGAGAGTGGGAGGATGCCTTAGGAGTGGAGAAGAAGTGTACTGGTACCCATTTTCAAGAACAAGGGTGATGTGCAGGAGACGAGCGCTTGCTGTTTAGAAATGTTCCTTAAATGGAAGAAACAGGAATGAGAACTTGATTCTACATGTGAATCAAAGCCCCGAGAGGGATCAGATATTACGCCCATATTATGAGCACTGGGCTTTTGGCTGTAGTTCAGGGGGAGCTATAATAATGGCCTCAGTCTTGTTGAAATGTTAAACATGATCATTTTTAGACATCCATTCAGCTTGTCCAGCTGGTGAGACTTAAAAGACATATAAAAGTGAATGTCATCAGCATAAAAATGATTGGAAATGTCAGTGAACGATTGAAGGAAAAAATAAAAATGTAGGCAGGACTGAGCCTTCAAATCAAAATCCAAGAAGTAGAAGCCTTCACTCGCAACATCAACTCAGTGGATAAATACATTAGGCTTACCAGGGAGGATGCCAGGAATAATGGGTTACCGTTCCTGGACTGTGCTGTGCTTATTGAGTACAAGGTGGAGCCTCAACATTGAAGTTTACCAGAAGCCCACAAATACAGGCCAGTACCTACTCTTTGACCACTGGAACACAAACTTGGGGTGATCAGGTCCCTGCAACACCAGGCAGAAAACATTCCCTCTAAGGCAGAAGAGAAACAAAAGGAACAGACACATGTAAATGAAGCCCTTGAAACATGTGGTTATCTCAGATGGGCTTTCATCAAATCAGCAAAGATGCACAAGAAAGAAGGTCAGACACAAACTAGAGAGAGTGAGAATTACAAGCGGAACAATATTGTCATCCCAAACACAAGATCAGCAACCTAGTGTATGCGTATCTATGCTTATCTCTTTGCAAATACACGGCACAACATAGACTCGACAGGACAAGACTCAGCTGTACATCTGCAGCTGAAGGAGAAAGGGCACTCTTTAGAGGATCCCAGTGTTCACATTTTGGACTGGAAGACAGATGGTTTGAAAGAGGAGTAAAAGAAGCATCTATGTCCACTGTGAATGACCATCACTGAAAAGTGGAGGTGGATTACGTCACCAATTGTCCCCGGTCTACAGTGCTGTCCTGAGCTCTCTCCCCAGGCGCCTCACTCACACCTTTCTTCAGGTGACTTCAATAGGTCACAAGTGATTCCTGAAACATAGAGAAGGTCCTTTTTGTTTGTGATGGTGATGGACATGCTGACAGATGAGGTCAGGCGGGAGTCTTTGTGGACTGTGATGTTTGCAGATGACACTGAGAGCTGTAGTGAGGGGTGGAGGCATCTTCTGGAGAGAAGAGGAATGAAAGTCAGTAGAAGCAAGACAGAATGGCTGTGTATGAATGAGAGGGAGACAAGTGGAAAGGTGAAGATAAAAGCTGTAGAGGTCGTGGAGGTAAATGAGTCTAAATACCTGGGGTCAACCATCCAAAGCAATGGGCAGTGCACAAGAGACGTGAAGAAGAGTGTGTCAGGGTGACTTGTAGCAGCAAGAATGAAAGGGAAGGTTTAGCTCCATGTCCTGGAGATGGTGGCGCCGCCAAAAAGACAGGAGGCTGAGCTGGAGGTGACAGAGCAGAAGATGTTAAGATTTTCATTGGGAGTAACCAGGATGGACAGGACTGGAAATCAGTATCAGAAAGCCAGCTCACGCTGAGTGTTTTGGAGACAAAGTCAGAGAGGTAAGGTAGAGATGGTGTGGACATGTGCAGAGGAGGGATACTGTATGCATTGGACAAAGGATGTTGAATATGAAGCTGCCAAGCAGGAGAAAAGAGGAAGATCACAGAGAAGATTCATGGATGTAGTGAAGGAGGACATGCACAAAAAGAAGGATGTTAGAGATGGGATGAGATGGAGACAGATGATCCAGGCAGATGTGGAGGCCCATAAAGAGAACAGCTGAAAGAAGAAGATTTGTCAGATGCATCTATTAAAATGTTAATGACTCAAATCAGCAAACGTGTAACACACTCACATTTATATAGCTGTTTCTACTCTTATAGACTGCTCAAAGCACTTTAGACTACAAGTCACATTTGAACCATACTTTCGCACAGCACTTTATTCTATCATTTTCAAGCACTGTATCCACCTCACATCCACGGCCCATTTATAACTGAAGGAAACCCACACAAGCTCAGGTGCCAACTCTACACTGAAAGGCCCACAGCCAGGAAACCTAGCAGGCAGAAATTGGTTATAGCTTCCTGTGTCAGCACATATGTCACTCAGTGTGGCCGCGCTCCTAATTTTAGACTTTACAAAGCTGAAAACAGTTTTTTTTTTTTAATTCACCCACTGCACAGTTTTTATGAAGAATTATGAAACTAGCTATAGAAACCAAAACAGATAAGCCTGCAAAGTAGTGATGACTCTTTCAGAGTCGGCTTCCAAATGGCTCTAGTATCACTCAGAGCCTTCTATTTTAGCCTAATTTAGCATTTATGAATGTTTGTATGTCGGTAAGTAATTGAAGATTCGGCTCTTTTCGTTCATACAAAGAGAGACGCTCGTTTGCGAACCACACATCATCCCTGTAAAGCCTGAACCATGAAACAATTACCAGAAAGCTGTGTATGTATTGAATCTTCTGATAAACCAGTCTATCTGCTCAACAGATAATCATGTATAGATATGAATTTAAAATGCAACTGTGATCTACGCTACATATATTATTGTGTAAACCTTGACCTGTGACTGCAGTCCAGTCATGGTCATAGATTCAAAAGTCCCTGTTTTTCCATGGATGTTGCTGATGATGTGTTACTGAAGCTGTAGTTGTTGGGCTGAGTGGCATTTTTCTTAGTTGGCTAAAGAGACCAGAGTAAAAACAAAGTTAAGACTGTAGCAGTGTATAAACCGCTCCAAACACTTCACTCACTGATAAGTTCTGTGTCAGCTGTGACATTCTTAATGGCCTCGCATTTCTTTGCGCTGTCACACTGAGAGGAGCATTTCCCCACGGATGGTTTTAATGTTATTCTCTTCAACAGCTGGGAAGGCCGACAAGTCAATTATATTTCGAGTCATTGAAGCAGCAATTCTCTTATCAATGACCTGTCAGCTTTGATCTAAGTGTGAGCTCTGTTTGATGAGCAGGCTCTCCTAATGCTGCTGACATGCGAAGAGAAGCTCAGCACACCTCCGAGCTGCAGTCGGGCTGACGCTGTGCCTTCTTAAAGAACAGGCATCATAAGACCAACAGACCAGTTCAGCCATCTTTCACGGTAGAAAATGTCAGGGTGGCACAACCAAAACAGCAAAACATTCTAGAAAGAAAATGCAACTTACCTACCATCATGAAAATCCACCTTACCTCCTCCTTAGCTTCCCACTGCTGCAGATACCAGGTCTGTTCATTTAAAGGAAAGTACTTACAATAGCATGCAGCACGGTGGTGTGGTACTTAGCACTGTTGCGTCACGGCAAGAAGGTCCTCGGTTCGATTCCACCTTGGTCCGGGCTTTTCTGTGTGGAGTTTGTATGTTCTCCCAGTGTTTGCGTGGGTTTCCTCCCACAGTCCAAAGACATGCAGTTAGTGGGTTAGGTTAATTGGAGATTCTAAATTGGCCATAGGTGTGGATGGTTGTCTGTCTCTCTGTGTTCGCCCTGCGACAGGCTGGTGACCTGTACGGAGTGCACCCTGTACAGGTCGCCCTATGACAGCTGGGATAGGCTCCAGCCCCCCCCCCCCCCCCCCCCCCCCCGTGACCCTTAACAGGATAAGCGGAAGACAGTTGATGGATTTACAGTTTGTACACACTGAACTGCCAGGTAAGTGTTGCTTTGGTTCATTCTGACTGTGTTGACTTAACCTGTGTGAAGACTGTTTGACTTCTACACTGTTCAGATTTTTTGATTCATGTAGTGCCTGACTGATTTATATATTCAAGATAACCTTTTATATTTACATTCATTGCATTCACCAATCTTTTATTATTTAATCTTTTATTGTACTTTACTTTGTGGATTTTTTTTTTTTTTGAGAGCTTTTTAAACACTATAACAATAACAGTTTGACCCATACTGTACTGGTTTGACCTGTACCACTTTAGGCCTGAGGGCTGTGTGCCTGATCTACTTTACTTCAGGGCTGAGGGCCTCGCTCTATACGCCGGCTTGTCTATTTTCATACAGTGTTTGTACAGATTTCACTGGTTGGCAGCAAAAGCTGTTTGGCTCACAAATTTCTGACCCTTGCAGTTGTTTTGCTTACTTGGCAGGGTTAGTAGAGTATAAGGGGTTTATACCCAGCATACCCAGACTGCCAGGGATCTGAGAACAATGCCAATGTGTTTAAAAAAAAACACACAAAAAAAGCTGCTGACTCTGCATTTGGATCTGGGGAGAGGGCCAAGGAGCTAGGCAGGCTGCCAATAGGTCATGTAAATTCTAGTATCAGATTTCATAAAGACAAGCAAAAGCTTGTAAATTAAGTAAAGTAAAAAGTAAAAAAAAAAAACATTTGAACATAAATTGGGAAGTAATTGGTGTTTAAAGTTAAAACTAGATACAATTAAAACCAAGTTTTGGAAAGTTATATAACAATGAAAGGAGGAGCCGAGGAGCTCCTCTCCAGGATATAAGGAGCTCTGCAGAAGCCCCATCAGCTTTCCATCTTTGTCTTTGTCTTCTGTCTGCACGTGCTCACAGCACACTTCCCCGGGGAAGCTCTTGCTTTTTCTTCTTTCTACTTTGAACCTCTGTCTCCAGTAAATGCCAACGACTCTGCTCATCTTCTGATTTCTGTGCTTTTTTTTTAAAACGAAACGTAAACGGATATCTGAAAAACTCGATAACTCCTTTAAAATTTATGACGCCACAAGGTCTGTGTGTGTGTGTGTGTGTGTGTGTGTGTGTGTGTGTGTGTGGGTGTGTGTGTGTGTGTGTGTGTGTGTGTGTGTGTGTCAACATTTTTGTGCAATATAAGACTTACTGAACGTACTGTATTGGTTTTGTAATCCAGCACCACCTCCTGCACTGACAGAACTGAGTAAGACACACATATTCAAACAGCTAAAGCTTCGATCAGACTGGATTTCTGTCTGTAGCAGAGATGAGCTGATTTTTTTCATTTCTTTTTTCCTTTTTTTGTTTTACATGATCAGTATTGGTTAATGCAGCCATTCCCAAAGTCAAGAGTGCTGCAGCCCACTTAAAAATCAGGAAATCCCATGGGGCCCTCTCAATCTTAAATCTTCACTCTAATCAAAATACAAGAGAGTGATGTATGTCCTTGAAAATTTTATTCAAAAGATAAACACATGCTGTCAGCTATAAATTGCTAATGCTGCCCAGTCATATGTAGAGTGGTAATGCCATCCCGTTTGCCACTGGGACACAAACCTCAACACAAGAGCAGTAAATTGAGGTCAGAGTGATGAGTAATATCAGAGTGATGTGTGATTGGCCAGGTTGAATAAGTGCCTGACATTGGATTGGATGATTGGATGGGCAGCTACCTCACCCCCAGCGGCTTTGTCTCATTGTTGCAAACCTGAGTTTTATAAAATAGTTTTGTACATAGAAAATTACCTTAGCATCCTCAGCTATTCTGTGTTGCCGGCCTTTTCTTGGTTACCCCTCAGCTGGGATGTAACAGGAGAGCCACATGGCTCCTGAGTCACAGATAAAACTCTTCCCATGGTCAGCACATTTCTCCTGCATGTTAACATGACACACAGGACTTTTTCCTCCTGTCGGGTGTCTTTATCAGGTAATCTGTGTCACTGAGTTCAACATCGTAAGGACCACGAAACTGAGCTTGAAGACTGAAACCAACCTCAGTTAGGAAAACCAGAACACATTCTCCAGGCTGAAAAAAACATGCCTGCGAGTTTTCTTATTATATTTTTCCTTCATTTTAGATTGTGGGGGAATTACATGCCAGCGGACAAGTGGTGTACAACCTCTGCCTAAAGGCACTAACAACACGTGTGCAGGACCAGGCTGGTCTGCAAGTAACCTCTCCTGCAGCAGTCGCATTGGTCCACGCACTGTGTGCCCAAAACCAACTCAGCCAGGCTGAAACCCAGTGACTGCTGTGTGGTTTCACGAAAGGCAAACAACAACAGTGGCAGACCCTCGTCCCACTCAGTAAACTTGGAGTCTCTCCAGCACACCCTGACTTTCTGGCACTGGATGCTTGGTAGCCAGCTCTGACATGACTTGTGCAAAAACCCTGGATATGAAATTGATCCCTGGTCAGTTTGAATGCATTTTGGTCACCCAAATGTGGAGAAAAACTTAACCAGTGCTTTCACCACTGCTTTTGCCCTCAATGAGGGCAGCGGGAGGGTCTCAGGAAAGTGGTTAGTAGATATAGATGACAAGCCTTGGCTTTTAGCAGAGCACCAAGATAGTCTATGATTACATGTTCAAAGGGTTCACCTATTACAGGGATGGCATGTAAAGGTTTGATTTAACCACTATGTGATAAACATGGCATGATTGACAGAATTTGGCAACATCAGATTTCAACCCTGGCCAGAAAAACATAGCAGAGCACTGAGTCTCCAGTTTTTCCAAGTCCTAAATGGGCACCCAGATGGTGATCATGGGCAACATGAGTGACCACATCACAGTGACTTTCAGTGACTTCAGGCATGGTAGGAAACACATGTCAGCTCATTGGTTTATCAGACATTACTAGCTGAGCAGTCCTGACCTTTGAAAACAATGTGTGAGTCTGTTTGTGTGTGTTTGCTGGCATATGTTGTGGAAAACATCTGAAACATTCTGGTACTTTATGGAAGCTTTAAAGAAATGTTTGTGGCTTTGAACAAAATGGGGCAGAAGTTGTTGTTTGAGGGGTTTTTGTTGTTTGTTTTTTTCAGTGTAGTGGCTAAATTTCAGGTTATGACTGATATAATCATCCCTCATACCGGGACTCAGCAGAAAGAAATGGGCGCATTTCTTGCCGTGACTTTCCGCAGCATTTCTAATACACACATGGGTGTGACACCTGATCTGCCATCACAGAGGATACTATAGATCCAAGTAGAGAAAATTAAAAAGTGTTCTCACCTTTAGTAATAAACATTTTGTCATTCACACAGAGAGAGCCACTCTTACAAATACAGAACTCATCTTTTATTTTAAACCTCCCTCCCGCTGCTCTGCTCTCATTCGCTCTGGTCTCTCTCTTGGTATCAGCTGCTGAGGGATCTGAGATTCAGTGAGAATCTCAGAGACTTTTACAGCTCCAGGCTGAGAAAGCTATTTACAGTTTAGCAGTGCAGCCATTTCTGATATGCTGATATGAATATAAAGCCTCTCATTCATACGTCACATAGGGTGTGGTTCACTCAAATGGGAATCAGTTCATAAATTTGTAAATTTGGACCATTTTCCTATTACACCAGTAGTTAGTCTGCCCACTAAACTACAAGAGAGTGCTCCACCTACTGTATGTGTGTATCTGTAAGTGAAACTGTGAGTGAGATTTCTGATCATTCTCCGACTACCATCCAAGCTGCTTCTGTTCTCCAGAATTCAAAGCACACCTGGCTACAGGAAGCCTTTCACTGAAAACAGCTGGCACCAAATGTGTTCTTATCCAAAGGTATCGAATACTCCGAATCTGCTGGGATGGCAGGTCCAGACGAGGTGTGCCTTGAGGCATGTCTCATTCACACCAGCTCTTCTTTCTCCACCTAACTGCCTTTTATGTAACATTTAGACAAATTCACTCTCCAATGGGCACATCAGAGAGTAACTCGCATTCAAGTCATGCAGGCTGGAGCAGCCAGGAATCAAACCACCAACCTTCCAGTGAGTAAATGACCTGCTCTACCTCCTGAGCTCCACTCCTATCACGTCACAGCAAAGATGCCACATGGCACCTTGTGTGTCATTTTCAAACATGACTGAAACTCTTGAGGCAGAGTTGTATTGTGCACCATTTTTAATCTTAGTGGCAAACAGTGTTACCAAAACTGTGCCATACTTTACATGATTCTCACTGACCCAAAAAACGTTTATAAAACTTTAGGGAGGAACACCAGGGAAACAGTGAGCCTTACAAACCTTATGAGGTGACTCCCATTTGTGTGTGTGGGAAGTCACCAAGAAGACAGCCAGCATGGCTGGTAGGCACCTACACTAATGTGCAAGCTATACAGGATCTCAGTGTACCTCAGTTTGAAAGTTTGAAATGTAGGCACATGCACCACTGAGCAGCTATCACTCAAATTAATATGTTGCTATCACATAACACTGTATCCAGTTCTCCTTAATTGAGGCCTCTCATCAATCAGATGCTATGCTGTGGCTGCAAAACAAGCCTAAACAATCCCCCCCATTGCCGTGCTGGACACTTGGTGTGAGGTGTTTGTGCTGTGGTGCAGTTTGGCTGTGCATTATAGCCAAACATCTCCACTTTGGTCTTGTCTGTCTGAAGGATATTGTTCCAGAGTGGTTTATTCTTGTGGTTTATTCAGATGCAACTTTGCAAACCTAAGCTGTGCTGTCATGTTCTTTTTAGAGAGAAGAGGCTTCCAAACAAGCCATATTTGTTCAGTCTGTATTTGTATTTTCATGCCACCTGAAGCCTGTGTGAGAACCAGCTCTTTGGATTTTTTGCGGTTTCTCTGAGCATTGCATAGTCTGACCTTAGGGGGAATTTCCTGGAAATGTCCAATCCTGGAAGAATTGCGACATTGCATTAACGTATATTTGAATGTTCCAGACCAGCAAACTGCCAGATCGTCTGCTTTTATAGAGCTGGTTGAACTAATGATCAGTTAAATCAAATGCATCTGATTGGCAGCACCTAGAACTTACTTACCTTCTTAATTCCCATGAAAACAATAAGAGTAGTTTTCATAAATGCTGTGGAGTCTGTTTATTCACCAACACTAACACAAAACATAACACAAAATAAAACAATGTAGCCTAGTGGTGGGGCAGGGGTCCAGTAACAGTCTCTGATGTTAACGAGCAGCCTTTTTTAGACTGCAGCTAATTAAACCCCCCCCCCAGCCAAACCATTTTTTTAATCAGCTACAGGTTGAGATACCTGTCACCTGGTATTCTTTTGATACCAGGTGACATGTGATCTTTCCAAAATCCTAAATCAAAAAGTGGTGAACTCGATTCATTATGAGAGAGAAAAATTTTAGAAGTCACCAGCATTTTAATTAATTTATTTATTTTTTGGTTAGAACACCTTTGGGAGACAAAATGGGTATAAAAAAAAATCTTACAATCAAATTTGCTTGTTAATATAAAAGTCTGTTCTCTACCCATTAGTAGTGATGGGCAGATGAAGCCTCATCAAACTTTGAAGCTTTCCATCCATCTGGTTCAACGCTGGTCAAAACCTTTATTGTTATTTCAGCTATTTGTGATGGTTTCTTGGCTGTTTGAGTGTCAGCATGAGAATAATCACTGCCATGAATAGAAACAGAAACACCTTAACTTGATTTTGTGTGGTTCATTGATCTGTGTGTGATTAATGTGTAGGTGATGGTAATAGAGGTCTGTCAGTGTCAAAGACCTGTCAGTATGACTTCAGTCAGTGGTTAAGTAACTCCAATAGGACGCGAGATGTTTATGTTAAAACTGCTTCAGTGTTTTCAAAAGATGGGACTGTGATTGTGTTTATGAATACTGGGTGATGGTGACTTTATTCATTTTTATTAAGATAAAATATTTTTCCACTGTGTTTGGACTCAGTCGGTTTCTCTTTTTTGGAAAGAACTTTGAGAAAATCCTTTCACGTGGTCCTGAGGAGGCGGGGCTGCACCTGTATCCCACAGCACACCTGTACAGGCTTTGATACACGCACCTCTGCACCTATAGATGAGGTGCTGCTGTTCTACCCCAGCTGCAAACACTCCACCTTGTAATGAAAAATGTAAAAAAGAAGTGAACACTATAGTAGTAACACATTTGATTATTTTCAGGTATATCACTGGAGAGATCAGCTCAGTGTTGCTATAAAGGGGGAAACCCTTCACCTTTTAGCAGCTCCATGAAAACAACTTCATCTGGTGAAACTCCAACACAAACACTGATAAATTTTGTGGGGATCCATTGTGTTTTCATAAATCATGCCAACACTTGAACCCCCACATTCAGACGTCACCAGTGACGTCACTCGCCCTTAATGAAGCAAGCCTCGACACGCGCTTCATAAAAGACTTCCTGGATATCTCGACCCACGCGCCGAAGCCTCGACACAGCAGTCCCATCACTACCCATTAGGATACACACCTGGTGAATGTTAAAATGTAATATTTCCTGTTGGCTTAAACCAGACCTGCCACGCTAATCATTTCTGTTACTAGCAGACCTCCATCAGTGCCAGCCAACAAAACCTGCAAAACAAGTTACCAATCAAACCTCTTTATGTAGGCATATTCTTTTACACAAATGTTAAAATCATCCATGTGTATTATTCTGATTACACAAGTAATGAAGAGGAGTTTTGTTCCACCTCCTGTGTATCACTATCTGAAGAAAGCTTTCAGTCTCTGCACCTGAGTAAGATACCCCCATGTGCTGCATGTGAGCCATGCCACTGAGAAAACCGTGGTCACCACAGCATATAGATCAGTCACCGAGAAACTCTTCCCAGTTGTTCATGCTTATGCTCTAGTTGTGTGTCTGTGATTGTAGCTGCTTCACGGAGTAATTGCCTGAAGTCAGAGAAAAACAGGATAAGCATTGTTGGATTGTTCCTCTGGTCACACAGGCTGATCTGTAATAATAGCTGTAACCTCTCTCAGTCCCACACGTGTTTTCTGTGCTAACCTCATCCACCTGTACCTCTATTAATGCTTCTCCTCTTCAACTGGCCAATCAGACGGCAGGACTCCTCTTTGAGGGTTAATGAATAAGGATAACTGGTGTGACTCACACATACCTCTGAGGTTACCGCTGTGACTATAGTCCGAGCATGTGTCATCTCCAAGCACCAGTGATGTCAGTCATCACAGATGCTATTAGCCCAAAGAGCAGCCACTGCCTTCCTCGTGTGCTGAGCCAGTTTACTGTGTGTGTGTGTGTGTGTGTGTGTGTGTGTGTGTGTGTGTGTGTCCACTTACACTCCACAGTATAATTGCTCCACTTTGCTCTTGTATTCAACCATGGAAGCAGAAAGAGTTGTTGCTTTAACTGCGTATGTGTGTGTGCGTTGCTGTAGATCTGTGCTTGTGTGTGTGTGTGTGTGTGCGTGTTTAAAGTGAGCGTTGCTTCTTTGATTGTCTGCTAATTTGATTCTTTGATTTGTTTATTTGTGTTAAATGTTTGGTCATAACCAGGCCACTTCTAAACGATGAAGACTTTTCTGAGAATGCGTGTCTGTTGATGCCACCATGTTTGTGTGTTCCACTCTCAGTGATATTCTCTGAGCCTTTCCAGGCAACTGCAAATAATGGAGCAACAGTGCCCCCTGCAGGTGGGGAAAAAAAACGTTGTCACTTACAGCAACTGGAAAACTGGTGAAGCTGAAATGTGTTTTATAAGACACCATTATTCATATATAATTAAGGATAGCAGATTAGATTAGACACAGTCCAAAAATGATAAAATATTCAAGGAGCTGCATTTCTCTGTAAAGAAAATGCCTCATTGATTCCAGGGCTCAGAGAATGGCCAGACTGCTTGGAGCTGATAGGAAGGCAACAGTAACTCAAATATCAAGATATGCAGAGGCATCAAACCTTGAAGCAGATGCGCTACAGCAGCAGAAGACCGCACTGGGTGCCACTCCCGTCAGCTAAGAACACAAAACTCACCGAAACTGAATGAGAGCATGTTGGAAAAACATTGCCTCAATTTCTGCTCTGACATTCAGATGGTGGGGTCACAGTTTGGTGTAGATAACATGAAAGCATGGATCTATCCTGTCTTATATCTGTAGTTCATGCTGGTAACAGACATTGAATCCCAGGACACTGCATATACATTATTCAAGGTCACTGGGTCTGGATTAGTCCCTATTTTACTCTAAATAGGTTCATAATTTTCAAAATAAACAACATGCTGTTCAAAAACTTAAAATATAACAATTGAGATAATAACCCCATTAGACAATTTTTATAATAAATCCAGTGAAAAACAGAGCAGCCTTTTCAGACTTCAGTACAATTGCATTTCTTTTGGAGCCCCTGCTGACAGCCTGAAAGAATGCAGGTTCGAGGCACTTGCGTTCTTTCAGACTGTCAGCAGGGGTCCAAACAGAAATCCATGAAGCCACTCACAGCTGCCTTGGTTTTCTCACATAGTTGCCATTCTCAGCAGCAGCTGACTCACACATTAAGAATAACTGCATTTCTCAGTAAGGAGCACAAACTGCACTTCTCTGGCTCAGAGCAGCGAGTAACAGCGAGATCTGCGCTCTTTGGGCGGAAAGCTTTCCGGGCGATTTTGAGGCTTTTCTCGCTAGAATGAGTCCGTTCTAACACTGTTGTGCAATTTCAAAACACCTCATTCAAAGTGCTTCAAAACATGCATTTACATCATGTTTCTTCCTTCTCCTTTAATTTTCAAGCAGAAAACTGTTTATCTGCCTCTTCCTTTAAGAATAACTGCACTGACAGAGGTATGAACGACTCCATGCTCGAACAAATTCTACACCCTCTGGACACCTTCGTGGCAAAAATGTACAAACAGCATCACGCTGAGCCTTACAAGGCTAAAGCAAAGTCTTATGCTGCCATCTACTGACACAAATTTGGAGCAACATCCACATTGTCCGGTTTACCTTGGTTGATTCTGTGCTTTAAATCATTTCTAGTGTCTGATAAAGAAAATACACATTAACAGTAATCAATACATAAATATAATGGCACACTATAAAAAAATAAAATAAAATAAAATAAAAAAGCACTATATCTGCATTATCATTTTCAGACAACTGAGGAAAATGAAACTGATTGACTGCATCATCATTCACTGAACTTCTGCTGGTAACATTACGACCATTCGTTACTGAAGCCAGTCTCCCCATCAGCAAAAATCTAGTTAGAATTTCACATTTCATGTCATTTATTTGTGTTCGTGTTTAACAATTTATATTTCAAGATCAGAACAAAAACGATAACACAGCGAATACATTAAGATAAGATAAAACTTTAATGATCCCACGACGGGGAAATTTGCGCATTACAGCAGCTCAGTACAGAGATAAATGAAAAGGATGAGTAAAAACAAATGAACTAAAATAGAATAAAATAGAAAAAAAAAAAACTATACACATATACATAAGCACTATATACATAAAATATATATATCAATGTCAATCTAAATATAATAATTTTGTGTGTAGTTTGTCTCCTGCTTACCTAACCCTTTAGTCTAAAAGAATAAATATAAAGTAGAAATACAGAAAAAACTAAATAAACAGCTGCAATATTTATAAGAGCACAAAATAAACAGTGCTTCAGTCTAGACACCTCAAACCAGTGGTGTAGTCTACGTGATACGCTGATACACTAGAAAAGCTTATGAATTTCTGTATAACCACTTAAAAGTGCCCAATGATACGTAATACGTGATTTGCTTATAAGGACCAAACTCTTTACTGCTCCTCTGCTGTCACCTGCTGCCATACGCCCCCCCTTCCTCCTGTTCCATCTAAGGCTCACAGCCATTGGCTGAGCTCATTACCACAGCTCTCTGCTCTGTGATTGGTTTCTTATTCAGCTGCTCCTTTATGATTGGCTGGGGATGTCGGCGGAAACAGCTTAGATAGACACGAGTCGAAAGACGCAGCAGCTAGAGCACAGGTGTCAGACTCAAGGTCCGCGGGCCACATCCGGGTCGTGACGTAATTTTATACAGCTGATTTTATACAGATGATTTCATATCGCCGTTATTAATGGCCAGCGGGTAAATTGCGCTCCCACCGTATACTACAAATCTCACAATGCACTGCAACAGCTGCCGCGCAGGCCGAGACCTCATTTTCTGTTGCCAATGACACATTGATCAGTAATCAGCTGATAAAAACAACAATTATCACGCTTTACAGTGACATTTAAGCTAGCCTGACCCCCCCCCCCCCCCCCCCCCCAAAAAAATGGCCAAAAAGAAAATGGCCTTACCTGTTTGGAAATTTTCCAAACAGGTAAGGCAAAGGACCTGATCGCTGCCATCGGAAGTAAACCGTGTGTCTTTTCCTCGCCTGCTATGTTCGGGGAAAGGATACGGGAGAAGATGCAGAGGGAGACCTGCACAGGTGAGCTGACGGTGTGTGACGCAGTGATGCACTAAGAAACGCGCAGCAAAGTCCTGAAGACAAACTTTGTAAGAGGCAAAGGTTTAAATCACGACAGTTTCGGAGGAAATAGTTTCTGAATTTGGTGACGGTCTTTATCACACAGGTGTGATGAGCTACCTGAGGAAATCTGTCAAGTTCATGAAAAGGTTGAAGTCCCAGCAGGGCTTCGGGATGAAAGGTGGCTGTGTGAGTCGGCTTCTCTCTGCGACACAATGAAGCATCTTACTGTAAGCCCTGCAGCTTCAGGGACGGGGCCGCGTCATTACGCAGATCTCCACCGCTGTGTTTGCAGCTGCGCTTTTTGCTGAGAAACTGGACACGCTGCGCAGTTTACGCAGCGTTTTTCCGACTGTGAAGCGCAGAAATTCACGTCACAGTTTTTACCTGAAAAATTTGCAAATTTGAAATATATTCATTTTTCCTGATGTTATTTTTAAAGAAAAATGTAATTTTATATTCTATTTAATGTGTTGAGAAAAAAAGTTGCTGTATTCTGGCCATTCAAATTCATATTTCTGATAAAAAAAAATTATTTTTATTCCTGATCGTCCTGTGACTCAGACTGTCTTCAATTTTGGCCTGACCTATAACTGAGTCTGACACATGTGAGCTGGAGGATTTTGCAATGTTCTGAAAATGAAGAGAAAACAAGCGACATTTTTTGGATGTTTCTATAAAGCAGCTGCCCCTGAAGTCACAGAGGCAGCTTTAGAAGAACCTGTTTGATAGACACAGTTGGTTCCACCTGTTTTTTGTATAGTACTTCTGTAATACTTAAACATGTTTTGCTTTTATACTGTTTTATAAATTATAATTATAATTACATTATAAAAGCCAACTGTTGTAAAGTTTGTAGTTTACTCAAATGTAAGCATCAGAGAAATTTTGCCATGTTAAATATGCTTAAAAATCAAAATAAATTGTTGATTGCGTTACACTAACTGGTGTACTTTTGTTTGTAAGCACAGTATACCCACTACAAAAATGTAGACTACACCGCTGATGCAAACCACCCCATTTGTGGTACATTTTATTCACTAACCCATTGAGAATCCATAAGAGAATCGATAAGGAATCAAATCAATAAGTGATTCTTGTTACGAACTTGCATACTTGTCAAGTATGAACTTGCAGATTTGACGAGTTCGGGCTTCCTAAGTACTGGGAATTATTTTTCAATTGCAATACCAGCGTATTTGATGACATCACAGCTCAGCTCCAGTGTTTCTATCGCCTTCCAGCTTAAATTTACTGACTGCTTGGTTTTAAAAACGTCATCTCTGAATAAAGACCTTATATATGTATACACAGCTCTGCTGCTTACTTTACAAAAACAGGTCAAATATTAAAATTGGATAATTTTTATTCCAGAATACATCCACCAATTACAACAGACATTTGTTTAGAATACAGTCAAACAAAAATTAACATTTTAAAACATATAATTTGATCATTTCTGGAGCAGGCTTGTCATCAGTCTTCACGATCTCCATGAACAGAATCAACATGCCGCTGCGATGTTCCGTTCCTGGTGAAAAGGGTCTCGTGTTCCTTCCTGAGTAAAATATTTTTAATATCAGTTTTATTAATTTGTACAGAAACAAATGAAACACCAATTACATTACATGTCCACCTCACTAGCAGTCCGGAATATCCACAGTCGAACGGACTAGCTGAGCGTGCGGTCCGCAGCACCAAACAGCTTATAGAAAAGTCATACAGAGATGGAACGGACGTGTTCCTCAATCTGCTGAACCTCAGGAATATTCCTCGTGACAAAACGCTAGGATCACCAGCAGAACATCTGACACGCTCAACCTTTCCAGTCAACAATCATCTTCTAGCACCCGCCCCAAAAAGCACAATCCAGGTCGCCACCCAGCTTCAAAGGAAGAGGACCATTCAAAAACAGTATTATGATGCAACTAGTCACCCACTACCGCCACTTGCAGAAGGGCAAGCTGTTCGGTTAAGCCTCGTTCCTACATCGTTGAGTCCAACGAAGGCATTTGTTATATTTACCACTGTGTTTCTACTGTAATTCTGGGTGCAAAGCTGTACAATGTTTCATCATTAAGTTTATCATTACCTGCCAATTTTATGCAGGATTGTTTACATTAAGACAGCTATGTTTACACTGCTAGTATGTTATTTTATAGAAGGCCCAGACTAAAAGGAGAGGATGTAGATCATCCAGATGAATGAATGTGCGTTTTGCAATGTATGTACTTTATTGGATGCCGTACTTGTGGCAGCGCGGGCTCCACCCGTTGGTGTTCTTAGACGCAGACATGTTGTGAAACTGTCGTCTTCAGGCTGGCATTAAAACCGCTGTTAACAAAGTCAAATCTCCTCACTCATTTCAACACATGGCATACGCTGTCAACTCTGTTAACAGCATCACCTAACCCTTACAGTAAAAGTCTTCATTTATTTTAAAACCTGACCTCGAGCCCTGCACCACCCTCTCTTTTTCCTGTCTCCTTTCTGCTGCATTGCTGCTCTTAAACATACAAAACGGTTTCAGAGATGAGGTACAGCTCCTGAGCCTAAAGGTGGCTCATTTTATACTAAACGAGAAAAAAAATCCACTTATTGGTCACTATGGAGAGTCATTTCACCAACTCTAGTGGGGTGTTGTACTGCCCCTGGCAACCTAAACATAACCTAACCCATACTCTTATAAGTACACTGGAAATAATGAAAACATTATTGAAAACTTCTCTTGGAAAAAAAACCAAAAAAAAACAATCAGTCCTCACCTGTTCTTTCTGGATCTATTATAATTAATGTGGTTTTTTAAAGCTGACCTCACACCCTGAAGCTCCACCAGGCTCTCCCCTCTCTTTCCTGAACCAGTTCTTCTCATGATCAAATTGTTTAGTTTTATATTTAAAAGTAATAAGGGGTTAATATATATTTCACTAAACCAATTTAAGACTTCGTCTGAGCTTCTTCAGCCTCTCCACCGTTCATTGCTTCAGCTGAGTCATTACTCTATGTACTACCATTCTCCTGATAATATATCATTACACATATCAAATATACTGTCGTACATGTTGATAAATTATGATCAGATGTTGCCCTTGTGCTGTGTGACTGTTAATCACACTTACGTTACTCTTTTTAAAAAAATAATAAAGTCCTGCTGCTGTTTCAGCCTTTTTTTGTTGGTGGTGGCATTGTGCGTAAATAACGAAGCTGGTTTCCGATTGCAGTTTCCGATTCCGGAAATGGCTAAAGGGCCATTCCACTTAATTTTTCCTTACCTTCAGCATCTTTAATCTGCTCTGCTTAAAAAACTACAACACCTACACACTTCAAACCCGGACTAGATTATTTTGCACTAATAGCAGAGTATTTAAAACCATGTGTGTGATTTGTGAAACCTTGATCTGATTTGTGAAACTTCAATAAAGGCACATTTCAGCACTTTTTATGCATCTGGATCACACTAGAACTGCCCCAGCTCCACAACTACAGCACCTAGCCACTAGACAGTTTGGACCCGGAAATGAAATTCTACGTCTTTCACTTAACAACCATATAGGACCGTCTTCCGGCCGGCGAGCGGGCAGCTCCTGTTAGCAGCGGAACGGACATCTCCGACAACGTCGGAGCACATTTGCAATCAACCAATATCTTGATAAACTGAGCAGATATTTGATGTTTACACATCTACATTCTCGCCTGAAAACACCGTAAAAGTCTGTTTTGTGTCACAGAAGCGGTAATATTTCACAATTTACTCACAGTTTTAGCCGCTCTATTCCGCCATTATTGGGTTTGAGTTTCGTTCGAAATGCATTCTGGGATACCTGGCTACACCAAGCGCACACAACTCGATAGAAGGGGCGGGGCGAGAACACATCCAGCGAACTTTAATGGTAACTGACATTCTATAAAGATCAGAGGACTACAGAGATCAAAGGGACTTCTCTTTATGAGCCGACACTTAGAACGCAGAAGTCATTTGCGAACACACAGCAGAAGTCAGAGCTCAAAGACTGAGTTTGAGTATTATTTCAGCAAAATCTTATAAGAAACATCTCTGAACTCACCAGCGAGATGAATTTCGAAGAGGAAATGGAGGTCCTTGTGAGAATGATGGAGGGTTTGAGTCTCAATGACGATTCCACCCAAAAGTCAATTTCCACAAACGGGAAAACCGTCCCGAAGACGCGCCTCGCAGGACAAAAGAGGACACAAATAAATAAAGGTGACTCAGCAAGGACACTGAGGACCCCTAAAGACACCTCTTATGCTGCGAGGCGCTTGGAAATGTGGAAAAAAAAAGGAACCTCCAAAACCACCCAAAGGAAGAAACTGAGGACACATAACCAGAAAGTAGCTAACGTTTGGATCATTGGATCCAGCTACATCAGTCGAGGAGAGTGGGCAGCACGCCGGCATTTTGGAAAGAATTTTGGACTTAATGCCAAAGTTAAGTGGCTTGGAAAAGGCGGGATGCGCTGGGACGGCGTCCTTCCTCGTTTTAATGCACAGCTCTCCTCACAGAGGCCCCCTGATGTTCTGGTCATCCATGCCGGCGGCAACAATTTGGGACTCACATCCCCTCAGGAGCTTTCGTCTCTAATGATGAAGCAACTGATGGAGCTGCATGCAGCCTTCCCCGCCGTGAAAATCGCGTTTTCTGTCATCAATGAGCGCCGAACATGGCAGCACGGAAATCCACAGAAGATCGACAGCGACAGGAAGCTTGTCAACTCAAGCATCAGAAAGGCTGTCGATTCCTTTGGAGGTGTCATCATTGAGCATCCTCAGCTGAAATATTATGACAATAAGCTATTTCTGCAAGATGGAGTGGATTTCACCCAGAGAGGGACTAAAGTGTTTCTGAACCGCATCCACTCTGCCATCAAGAAGATTCTTCAGGAGTCGGTTTATAAAACATAAACTATGAACAGCCCCAACTGGTCACGGCAGATGACCACCCCTCCCTGAGCCTGGATCTGCCGGAGGTTTCTTCCGTTTAAAGGGAGTTTTTCCTCCCCACTGTCGCCACGTGCTTGCTCATAGGGGGTCATTTTGACTGTTGGGTTTTTTTTCTGTAGGGTCTTTACCCTACTGTGGTGTCTAAACTGCATGTCAGTTTAGACACCACATTACGAACTGTTTAATGTAATTTGGTCCTTTGTAGATAAAATTGTATATCATTGAATTGAATTGGATTGTACTAAAAAAAAATGAAAATGCAAAAAAAGAAAGTTGCCTAAGACTTGTCCTTTATTTACAGGTTTTGGACAGACATTAATGAATCTAAAATTAAATAAAAATATAGCCACAAGCGGCGATAATAGGCCCTCGCCCGCCGCAGCCCCAGTGCTGGTGCAGATTTGAACCCATCTTTGCCAGCCATACCAGTTTTTAAACTCTAAATTGCCCGTAGGTGTGAATGAGAGCATGAATGTGAGTCTGGATGTTGTCTGTCTCTCTTGTGTCCATCCTGCGACAGGCTGGTGACCTGTCCAGGGTGTACCCTGTCTCTTGCCCTATGGCAGCTACCAAATTACACAATAACTGGACAGAAAATCAGTGACAACAAGAAGTGATGAATCTAAATTTGAAATGTTTGGTTGAAATCATCATCAATACAGACTGAAAGCTGCGGCGGGCAGAATAATCCAAAAACTTGACCAAACGAGACACCGCCCATTAATGCAATCTGTTACAGCCATGAGCTGGAGCCTCTGTCATGGTTTGAGGCTGTATTTCTCTGCTGGTGTTGGGGATACTGTCAGAATTGATGGAACTGTAAATGCAGTACCATCAGATTTTGATCCACCATGCAATAGCTTCTGGAAAGCATCAGATTGATCATAAACTACAAGTGTATGTAGTTTGTGTGTATGCAGTTTAAAATGAAAGTACACCTGAATAAAAAAATTTTAAAAAAACCCACAGGAACACTATCAGACATGGACTGGCCTCCCCAGAGCCGTCGTCAGCAGGCTGCATTTATTAACGCTCCACATGCAAATACCTGCTAATTAGTGCCAAGTAGCAAACTGATAGAACATTAGAATTTCACTCACTGCTGAAGATCAGACCTCTGGGATGATCTGTATTTCACAGCAAGCCATATTATTGGCTAGATAATGCCATTAAAATGCTCCAAGCAGCAACAGCATTAATTATTAGAGGCGAGGCCTAGCACACAGCTACCACCCCCCCTAACTCCAGTACACAGATTGAGACCGTTATAAAGGGGGAACTGGCCAAATAATCCAAAACGGTACTTTGTACCAGCCTGTAAATATGCTTTTTAATGCCGTAAAGCTGCACATTTTCACATGGGAGTTTTGGCACTTCATTTTCCAAACCTTAAACTTGCTGATTGATGTCAACTATTGCTGAGACAGCAAGCAGAATGAGCAAAAGAGAAAATGGGAGCTGACAGCAGAGTTCTGACATGTTGGGCTTTTCCTGGGTAAACCCAGAGTTTTGTTATACTTACAAATTCAGTTCAGCATCCATCCACAAACGCTGGCCTCTATTCTGTAGATATTTAATAATGTTGAGCTGTAGCACAGCATCCACCTTGTGTCCATCTGACATCGCAGCTCTCTCGATAAAGCGCTGAAAACCTACTGTTCACATGGTTCAATGAAACCACTGCAGACACTTTTAATTCACATTTGTTTTTTATAATACATATTTCAGTAAAATCTACTTCAATACAAGTACAGAGTACAAGAAAAAAAAAGTATATTATACTTCTGTGGAGCACACCACTTGTTCATTTAGCTGGACACAGACATCCTTGACTCCCTTTCTGGGGACAGTACAAAATGAGGAGAACAGTGGGAGAATGTGAGTGCTGTGGAGAAGCAGAGCTCTGCCTGAAACAAATGCCCGTGTCAGACATGCTCTGCTTCCCATTAATCAAACAGTAGGTTAACGTGTCTGAAGCAGCACCCCCGCTCTCTCTGCCATTTAAAGTTGCAGTGGCAGTCTTTAACAGAAAGCTGGAAGTCTAATGTACCCCAATGAGCGCCACAGGGAATTCAAACTACATGTACTGATATATACCTGCTGAGTATCAAAAATGCTTTTTAAGCTTCTGTTTACAACATCTGTTAGCCTTTTATGTTAGCTTTGATTACAAAAAGGACTTTCTCATTTACAAACTAAAGCTGCCCGTGTTTCTGAGCTCTGAACCATCAGTTTGTTTGATGAACAGTCCCTTTATCGTCTGCAGGGTTTCAGCAGCTCCATAGTGAGAGCAGGTGTCTCCTTAGAGACCAGCATCGGTCGGACAGTCTGAGCCAATCAGGGTGCAGCTCAGTTTTAAGTCAGAAAGAGGTGGTGTGGGATGTGCCCAGCACTTCCTCAGCAGTGTCCACAGTCACTTCCTGTACACCCCTCTCCACCCTTTACCCCCTTGGAAGCCCTGGCTCTCAGGACGATGGTTTTTCCACTGATGCCGCTGGCGAGCTGGAGGGGGGCAGAGCCTCTGCTGGCACCTCTGATAGTGCTGCTTCTGGCTGACTGGTGGAAAGCTTTTGGGGCTGGATGGGGGTTTCGGTAGGGGCAGACTGAGGCTGGCCCACCTGGACAGAGAGCTGTGGCAGCGCCTGGGCCACTGCAGCCGGTTTGGCCAGGATGAGCTGCGGTTTGACGGTGGCCTGCGCTAGCTGTGTGGTGATAGGTTTAGCCTGGATGAGCTGCGTGACCTGGCCTGATGGGTTGGCCTGCATGAGTGTGGCCAGCTGGTTGGCTGGGATTGTGATGATGGTGATCTTCTCTCCTGCTTTGGAGCCAGCAGGCAGCATGGTGGGCAGTGCCTGGATCACCAGTTTGGGGGCAGTGCTGGTGGAGGTGCTCGCTACAGTCACTGGGACGCCGGTGGTAGTGGTGAGGATGGGTGGAGAGTTTAATGTCACTTGACCTAATGAGTTGGTCATGACCACTGGCATGGCTCGGATAGGCCTGCAGGGAGAAGATGACACGTCAGGGTTCATAACAATGCGGTAAGTGCTGATCATACAAACTTGGAGCGCATGATCACATGTGCACCACAGCCAACAACAGAGAAAAATCCTACAGCAGAACTTCAACTTGTATCATTTCTGCTGTTGGCCTGAATAACAGAGTCTGATGACTTAATCAAATCAAGTACTGTCTTCACTATGTTTCCACTAAAACTGTCTTTGGAGAAGGGCTGTGCCATAACACCGGGAATAATACCACTAATTTTTACATCATATAAAAGTGTTGGATCAGGATATTGTTGCTGCAGCAACACCATGCATTTATGTTCCCCAGTGTGGGGGACAATAAGCCCGGGTATGTCTGAGAGTCAGAGCTGCATATCCATCTCTGATGGTGATTTAGTACCTAAAAAGTGAGCTGCTTCAATAACCTCAAAGACTTGGTTTTCCTGGCACAAATGGGAGAATAAAGAACCACCAAAATAAAATAAACAGAAATACAAAATAATATTGAGACTGGCTTTCAACCAAATTGTTGTTGTACACTGGTATTGGCCCATTATTTTATAATCAACGTTAACCCACCCAAATGGCTGCGGTAGTTAAAATGTCACCATCATAGGGAAGCTTAGCCCTGTGTTCAATGGTCCAAACACTGATACTAATAATAGCTCTTTAACCCTGCAGTGGTGTGGAGGGTGCATTACCCTGCTAGGAGATGCCAGTGGCATCAGGAAATACTGCTGCTATGAAGATATAAATGTGGTCTGCAAAAATGTTTAGGTGGGCGCTACACAAAGTTATTTAGCATTTCTAACACTGCTCAGAGCTTCACGCTGCCTCAGTGACTTACCTTCTTCAGTGTGTGTAACCAGGTTAGTCAGAAGGAGCAACAGGCTACACCAACACTTGATTTTTTTATGCACAGACAGCACTCTTTTCTATAGCAATACTGATATAACACTTTTATTGTTTTGGGAAAAATCTTGATCATAATCAAAATTCTTCATGTTCATCATGAAACAGAATAAGAGATAAACCAAAGTTCAGGATCCCACTAGCAGTATAACACACTTTGTGTTGCTAAGAGCCAATGTACGATCAGCTCGTTATACTTATGCAGACTTGGGTTCAAAACAAAAGCATATCTATTTACTATGTAATTTCAGACTTTAGCCTGGATGGACTGATCACACTCTACAGGGCATGAAAATACTGAGTGAGAGCAGGTTTGTCAGACCTGGTAGTGGCGTTGCTGGGGATGACAGTCACATATGTCTGCTGAGGCTGGGTGGCGGCAGGGGAATTGGTGCCCAGGCTGATCTGGCCCTGCTGGCGAGCCGGGTGCTGACTGGACACCATGGTCTCGCTGTCCTCCACCATCTCGGCCTCCTCATCATCGTCGATCACTCGTATGTTTTTGGGCATGTCTTTGAACTGGTAGGCCAGCCGCTGACCCTCCACTTTGGCGAGGATGCCACGCTGGTAGTAATACCTACACAGACAAACAGCAAATGGAAATAAAATATCAAATCTGTGAAACTTTATTTATAGAGCACTTTAAAGAAGACAAATAATAAACAAAAAGGAAAAGATTTTTAAAAATTAAACCAAAAAAAAAAAAAATAGTAACAATTAAACATTTATACAATAAATAAAACTAAAAACAGGACAAAAAAAAGTGACCAAAATGACTAAAACTGATTAGAAACTAGCATTCATTTTGAAATGCCTCAGAGAAAAGGTGTGTTTTTATGCCAGACTGAAAAACCTCTCGTTCATCGGAATTCAGATTCACTATCTTATCTTTCTGGTTTTATCAAACATGTCTGACTTTAATCATCCTCTCCTTGTAAATCAAGACTGCAAAAAAAAAAACAGCAGTGTCTGTGGAGACGAGCAGCTGACCTCAGGGCCCGGCCCATAGTCTCGTAGTTCATGTCAGGCTTGTTTTTGTGTTTCCCCCACAGTTTGGACACGGCCTTGGAGTCGACCAGTTTGAAGATGCCCTTCTCTCTCTGCATCCACTTGATGTATCTGGGACAGGTGTTTTTATCCTGCAGCAGCTCCAGCAGAAACTCCCACAGGTAGGTGGTGTTACCTGTCAAACATGCAGAAAAAAACAACACGAAAACATTTGAGATGTACAAAGTTCAAGGCGTAAGTACACAGGAAACACACTAATGTACACCATGTAGCCCTGTGCTAAAAAAAAAAAACATCAGAGATTTAATACTGTCTGTGAACCTGGATTTAAGAAACACGTGTGTTAAATTTTTAGAGCATGTGAATTATACATTTGCTTTTAGATTAAATAAATGACATGTTTGAAAGGGGCTTTAGATGAAGATCAGAGCGTATTTTAAGACAAAACAACAGAGAATCCCACTGATTCCAGAGGGATTTTAAACATATTAGTCTGGCTGTATGGAAAATATCTGGATCATATTCATTCATTCTAGCTTAGCAGCTAACACTGAGGAAAGACCGGAGCAGAGAGCTGCTACAGACCTTTACCCTCCCTCGGCCTCTTCTTGATGCCCAGATCGAAGGAGCCATTGGAAGAAGGCTGGTGTGTCTTGGGCTTACGTCCACCTGTACACACACACACACACACACACACACACACACACACACACACACACACACACACACACACACACACAGGTCAAGCTCATTCTTTAAGCAGAACCCCAGTCGAACAATAACTCTGCATAGCCTGGTATCATTTTCAAACATGTTTGATATTGTTAATATTAGCCTGCCTCACTGCACTCACATAACTGTGGTTGGAAAACTGAACACATCTTCACACACAGCAGCTTTCAGACGACGTCGTCTATTCTGAACTACCAGGTTCAAACTGTTCACACCACAGTTTGATGCTTTAAACACACAGCCACCTACTGTTGCTTTAAGGTTGTACAGTTGCAGACTGATTACACTGAACAGCAACATACTGTAAATGAAATAAAATCAGGTGAGCTGTGCTGACACTGACCTCCTCTCTTCTTCTTGGCTACAGGTTCACAGTCAGGAGGGATGGGGAAGGTCTCTTCCTCTATGGGTCCACACTCTGTAGACACCTCCACCACCGTTTCCATCATCACATCATCTGCTGGGGTCACACAAAACACAACATCCACACTATTCTCCTTCTGCTGCATCATGGCATTAATGGTCACAAGGACTTTATAACTGTGTGCAACAGCAGATCTGGCTACACATTAGAAGAATGCTAATGACTAAAGAACCAAAGGCTGGATATAATCCAGATCAATCTCAACGTTCTTTTCTGATTCAGTGTCGGGCTTTGATTCAGAATCTTTGATTCAGATTCCTGATTCATGAACAGAAAGAAGAGGCCTATTTTTTGGCTCATTAATTATTAACTTATTGAATCCAAAACCTAACAACTGCTTTTATCAGGACAAACTGCAAGAAATCATTTAAACTCTATCCTCATAGCTGTTAAACATACTTTAAAATGTAAGTTAGCCATGATGGATTATTTAGCATGAATACTCATAACTACAGGAGTTTTTTTTTTAACCTTAAATGACAGCCTCCCAGAGCTTTCTGCAAAAGTCCTGGTTGTAAATTATATTTTAGTCACCATCATGTTTTGAACCTTTTCTTTTTAAAACTGGCTGTCTCAGAGCAGCTCTAACACCAGGCGATCGCTCAATATGGCCTCAAAAATATATGATATTTCAAGGAAATTTGCAATAATCATATTTATGACAATACAGAAAAACAAACAAACAAAAAAATACTACATTTTCATTTTTTGAACAAGCTACTGATTCCCAAAGTGTGAGTCTGCAGGCACAAGGTGCAGGAGCAGCAGGATCTGCGGTCAGCCTGTTTACCTGTGCTGCGTTCACTGTGCATTCCTCCAGGAGACTCCATGTGCAGGAGAGCTTCAGCTGCTTCAAACGTTTTGTCAAAGCACACCATGTCGTGACCTGACATCTCCACTGAAGACAAAAGCAGACAAAAACCTGTCAGCAAGCACCCGTCTGAAGACACATGCTCACTGAGGTGAGAAGCTGAGAGCAGACCTGTGCTTTCAAATTATTACACAAGGTTCCCATTTGACAAGAAAAAAAAAGAAAACACTACAATCGCAACTACTCTGAAATGTTGACGTCCTTGTTTGCGGTATGTGGATGCTGCCTGTTCCTCCTTTCCGGTTTCCTGTAATCTGGTTAAAAGACTTGGGCGTCATTCCTACCAGCAGAGGGCAGTCTACATCAACAACAGAAGCTCAGCTTCACAGAGCACTTCAGAGCACCGTCATGATTCACTTACCCTAACACTGGCAACCAGGTAAATATCAATTCAGGTTTGTTTATTTAGACCCAAATCACAACAAGTCACCTCAAGGGGCTTCACACTGTAAAGACCCTACGGTGTTTGGAAGAAAACCCCAACAAACAAACAACCCCTATGAGCAGGGGACGGAGAGGAGAGGAGAGGAGAGGAGACGGAGAGGAGAGGAGAGGAGAGGAGAGGAGAGGAGAGGAGAGGAGAGGAGAGGAGAGGAGAGGAGAGGAGAGGAGACTGAGAGGAGACGGAGAGGAGAGGAGAGGAGAGGAGAGGAGAGGAGAGGAGAGGAGAGGAGAGGAGAGGAGAGGAGAGGAGAGGAGAGGAGAGGAGAGTAATAACATGTTACACTGCATGTGATAACTGCATCACAGTTATCACATGCAGTCCTGCAACAGTCTCAGCCTATAGCAGCATAACTAAGGAATGGCTCAGGGTCACCTGATTCAGCTTTAGCTAAAAAAGTTTAAAATCTAACCTTAAAAATAGAGAGGGTTTCTGTCTCCTGAGTCCAAACTGGGAGCTGGTTCCACAGGAGAGGGGCCTGAAAGCTGAAGGCTCTGCCTCCCATTCTACTCTTAAGTGTCCTAGGAACCACAAGTAAGCCAGCAGTCTAAGTGCTCTGTTAGAATAATATGGGACTGTGAGGTCTTTAAGATAAGATGAGACCTCATTATCCAAGACTTTGTATGTGAGCAGTAGTTTAAATTCAGCTCTAGATTTAACAGGGAACCAGCAAAGAGAATCTAGTATGGGATAAATACGATCTCTCTCTCTCATCTCTGTTAGTACTCTTACTGCAGAGTTTTGGACTGACTTTTTAGAAAAACTGTTAATAATGAATTACAATAGTCCAGCCTAGAAATACAGAAGGCATGAATTAGCTTTTCAGAATCACTGAGTCAGGAGATATGGTGCAGATGAAACAAGACCCATCACTGATGAGGACATCCTCATGAAAATATAAAACAAATCTAGATGTCAGGATAATATTACAGACCCATTTCACAATAGGAAACCTTTCAACAGACATCTCAATGGTGTTTAAGGGTCTGAGAGCTAATAAAAAATAATAAAGAATAAATATAAAAACGGAACTAAGCTTAGTCCATTTGTAAATTTGATAAAAGGTCAAAAAGTACAAACATATACTCTGTTTTAGGATTGAATATTAATGTTCATAGAACAATGAAATAATTGTAAAATTCTTTGCAGCCAACAAGGGAAAAAAAAAAAATCACTTCCTACTCACTTCCAACCATGTATAGATATATATATTTATCTATAGATGCAACCACTCATAGGACTCACCAGTCTCAGCCACCTCTGTCACAACCTCCTGCTCCTCGGCCACATCCTGCATCAGGTATGTCTCATCATCGTAGACCAGCACCTGAGCCGAGTAGCACTCTTCCACCTGAGCGCTGGGCACCTCCTCTACAATCACTGCGGGACAGCCTTCTTCCTGCAGCACCACCCCCTCCTCCCCTTCTACATCTTCCTCCATAATCACTGCCTCCACTTCCTGCTGAACAACTTCTTCCTCCTCCTCCTCAGCAGGCTGCTGCGTACAGTAGACACAGTTTGAACAGATGTGAAAAAAAAAAGACCATTTCCTACAACTTTTACAGACTCTGTTGCTACTATGAAGACTGAAAATATGAGGCCTATGCTGCACGAGACATGGAATATGTAATGTGACTTCTCTCTGCGATTCCTAGCATGTTCATTGCACATTTTGTGAGCATTGAGGTTTGTGTGGGAACAGCATTTACTTCCACTCTTTCCTGCTTTGAGTCAATATTTCTGCCTCAGAGCGTCCCTCAAATTATTCACATTTCCAAATCAATTTGAAAAACCTTTCAGCTTTAGATTTAAAGCTTATTTTTATTCTTATTTTCTAAGTATTGGTTATTCTTGGTCTAAGTTCTGAATTACATGTTTTTTGTTCTGTTTTTGAATGTTTCCCTGAATTCTGGCAGTGCTGTGCTGTGTGTGCAGAAGCTCAAACAGTGATCTCTACTTAAAATCTCTCAGCCATCAAATCTTCCTTTAAGTGTGATGTGCATGAACAGGACCCTCTTTAATTAGCGCTGGGCAGCATGAACAAAACTTGGTATCATAGTATTATTCAAGATTCTGGGGGCTTCACGGTATTATTAGTGAGCATATGTGAGAATATAAAAATAGTTTGTCACCATAAAAAAACAAAACATAATAAAACCTAAACAGAATAAAACCGCACAACCTGTTATGCTCTGTTACCAAAACAAATTCTGCACACAGGGCTATTGAGGCCAACTTTAACAGGCTGGCTGCTCTCATTATCAGTTTTATGTAAGTTTTTGGCAAATAACATTAGTGTTAATGTTTCTACACCTTTGAAAAAAAGCTTCATTTGGTCTTCATGTAAAGCACATTAGCATCAAGGAGCACGACATGCCCTTGACTTGAAGGTCTCATCTCATTCCCTGTCACCGTGTGCCTCAGGTTTCCAAACCTAAAACTTTCAAACAGCAGACGATGCTCCCCTATTGGCCGTGTGTTATTTTTGGTGCATATTCTCTTTTTACTGTTCTTGAATGCAGCACAGTGACCCACCCAGCTGTTAACACTGTGTTATGCTAGTTGCCTGGAGATATTAAGGGAGAATGAGCAAAGCGCATTTGGAGCACTTTTTTTTTTTTTCTGTTGCGTTAGCCGAAGTGTGTTTTGCAGAGTATCTGATAGTTTCCTGAATGTCTGGCAGTACAACCACCAAAGGTGCTTGCCTTTGCTTTGCAGTAAGACTTCCACTGACCCCACCACGCAGGTCAGAAGTACAGATGTCATCGATTTCCTAACATCAAAGAGAGGTGAGCAATAAATGCTGTGAGCCACTGAGTGTGACTAGTGAGAAATAAATGAATCAGACTTTCCCTCTGATAAACAGTTTGACTATATATTAGAGAGAGTTTATCTGCTCAGTGTCGGAGTGGTTAACGTTAGATCCACTTTGAAGAAGGTTTCAGTAACGCCAGCTAACAGTAGCTGACTGCACAAACACAGAAGCCGTCACTGAAGTTGTGGAAATTCTCAACAACTCACCTCAGTATCGCTGCCATTGGGCAGAAGTGAGCTTCACTAATTCATCGACCCGTATCAGACTCCTTTCACAAAGTTTTACAGCCTCCTCCTGAGTAAACAGCTGTGGATGCTGCACACCTGGCATTATGAAGTAAATGGATCTGACAGCCTGCACTCACTAGATCAGGGGTGGGCAAACTTTTTGGCTCTGGGGCCACACCTGGGGCTTTTTGGACTTTGACAGACAGGCCAGCACCAGATGCATACATATCAACCATAAACATAAAAAAGGTATTACAGTGTTAACACTTACATTTACTTTAGTGGGAACAGTGCTGTTTTTGCCAGTGCATTGAAGTCTGGTGTTAGTTTTGTTGTAGCAACTCTCTGAATCCTCGACATCAGTCATAATTATGATATGATTTGATTTGGGCGATTCTGTACCAATCTTCGGCGGGCCAGAGTAAAAAGACAAACAGGCCAGGTGTGGCCCACGGGCCATAGTTTGCCCACCCCTGCACTAAATGAATGCTGGCCAGAGCATTTGAGGGGAAAAACATAAAATCACAAAATATTTCATTTTCAGACATCAGTTTTTTATTCCTGATTTAATTTTAAGGGTTCAGAGAATTACAATTACATCATTATATCAATCGTCATAATTTGCTTTATTTTATGTTATAATTATATACAGTTTGTTATAAATATACAAGCAGCCTGAGTACAGGCGGTTGCCAATGGACTTCTTCAGATGTATTTACGCTGTTGAGCGTTTGACCTCTCGAGTGCGTAGGCTTGTGCTAATTATAAACAACGGCGTTTGACAGCTTTCAGTCGACAAATATGGCGGACACTGGTTTCAGTTGGGTACGCGTTTGGTGATGTCACACACCTTGTTGCTCAGTCTCCCTTAACCACTTGTCTCTGGCATTACTCAGCATCCTACTCAGTAGTGCAATTTTGAAAACGTGCTGTTATTAGTGTTGCAAATTGAAGATGCTCACTCACAGCTGAGATTCTATATTTAATTGCATTTTTAGGTAAGCAAATGGACATAGTGTAAAGTCAGATAGTCTGACGCATGTTTTCACTGCTTTGACATTTTATTGAAAACAATGAAAATAATAAACTACTGTCAAAATAAATCAACAATAAGAATCATCATTTGTTTCAGCCTTAGGTGATTTGCTCTGGACATGAAGAAGACTATTATATAGCATCCTCAATATTGTCCCAAACCGTACAATGTGAAAACTTAGTACTAGAGAACAGATGCATAAGATGCAAAGCGCACACACCACAGCACTACTGATGTAAACACCTTAAGTAGCTCACAGAGCTCAAAACACTCCACTATGCTGATACAGGTTTACCTGCTGGGGCTCCTCCACCACAGTGACATACTCCACTATATTCCCTCCACCATCTGACACCACCACAGAGGTCATCACTCATTCCTGCAAAACCAAGAGCACACAAGAAATGAGGAAGGCTGCACCAACCTAAAAGAGCTCGTGGAGCTGTATGTATGACTTTGATATTGATTAGTTAAGTCTAGAGTGTGTTTGCATGTCTGCAGGGTCAGGCTGTTGTGAAACCCTCATTGGCCACAGCTCTCCTCATGACTGAGTTTCAGTCATGTGGCTGTGAGGGAAGAACCCCACATCCAGTGGAGAAAAAAAAAATTATGACTGGCACAAATTTAGTGTATAAAGGATCCAGCAGACAGTTTTTATAACACTGTCACCAGCACAGCAATCAAGATTTTAGATTTTCAGTGTTTATCAAAATAAGAAACGTGGTCAAAAAAATTCACTAATATTTAATATTTAATTCACAATAAACATCATCACCATTAGAGACACACAGTTTGTATCAGATACAAATCCCATTTTCTTAACCTCTTGTCCAGCTTAGAGTTGCAGTGGGTTTAAGCCTATCCCAGTGGTCCGAGTGCGAAAGGCAGGGTAATATTATCATATGTGCATTTTTAACAAAACAGTAATATTTACATTATATTATGTCCTGTGAATTTTCCACCCAATGAGACAAAGCACCGTAAGCCTTTTAAACAGCTCGGTTCTTTTTTATAACGATTTCTTTGTTGTCTTTGACTACAAGTCAAATTGTTATTTTAACCATTGATGCCAGTCCAGAATTTGACAATCAACCCACCAGAAATTATTATTAAAATTTTTGAAAATGCACAAGAACTACAGCCTGCAACATCTGACTATCAATCACAATACAATATGATCAATACCTGAAGAAAAACGTAAACCACTGACTTATTGATTCATTATATACTTTGCATCCCTCCTTGTGCATCCGTCTGCCTGACCTCCATTTACCACTTAAATCAAATTAATGATTAAAGTTATGAAGGTGTTGCTATTTGCTACCTGTGACGGATCTAACCTGAGCACTAAAGCGCCATAAAGTTTAAACTTTTAAGGTACAAACACTCCTCAAAGTTTTATGCTGAGCTTAATGTTTAGCAGAGTTTTGGGTTTCAATGTTATATTACGTTTATATGAACATTAAATGTACTTTTGACATTTTGAGGTTTTTTTCTACCCGTGCATTGTTTACTGTAAACACAGCTAACATCCTGAGCACATACTCTGATGACGCGATGGAGAAAGCGGTCCTGAGAGCTAACTGCTAATAAAAGCACTTCAAAACAGGACGAAGTCTCAGAGTACTGGCAGTGACCGTCAGGTTAGACACAGCCGACTGGTATGAGGAGATCAGACAATGACTGTTCTCAGCACGCAGACTGATGTTTACTTCCTGAGTAGGTTGGCACCACTATGTGTCACCGAGTCTGTAACTTCAAACTCTACGGCTAACCCATTAGCTCATACTTCTGCTGCTTTTAAGCAGGACGCATCCAGCTAAGCTGCTGTTGTTTGGAACTTTGTGCACATCACATAGTGCCGTAAAATGTTTTAATATTGCGCTATTCTTTAATAGTGAGACGACTGCTTAGCAGAGTCTAGCATTAAGGGAGTTGTTGAGGTTGAAACAATTAGCAAATAGCTAGCCAACATGCATACTGTCCTAAATATACATTTTAAACCCGCACTCGCACTCGGCTTATAAAGCAAATACGACCGGTGTATTGGTCACTACCACAGTCTGCTGATGTGTTAATGCCCCGAGTTTTCTCTCCTTACCTTGTTTTGCTTTTGCTGGTGAAAAGTCAGTTCCACGGCTAGCGCTAGCTGGGCCCAACGTTAGCTAAGTTAACCAAGGCCAGAACGCTTACTCCGCTCGCATAAACAGGTGTTTGCACAGGGTGTTCGTGACTCGGAAATCGCTTCGCAGACACCTATCAATGTTTTACGTTGAATGCTAAAACGCGAACACACAGGCCCCAAAGTTGTGTTGGGCTTGCTTCGTGCTATCCTCTAGCTTTCCGGCGCGCCGCCTCTTCGCTACAACCAAACCAGCAGGTCAGAGCAGGGTACGCCGTGACGTCACGAGGACGTTGTTCCTTGCGAAAATAGATTCAAAAGTATTCTGGCTGTCTTCTGAAGTCTGCAGTTGCATTAGTCCTTCATGAGGCCATGTCTTGATTAGAGTCTCTGCTTTATCAAAAATCTAATTGCAAACCAGGCAGCACTTTATGCAGGAAACCCATTTATAATGGGCAGAGCAGGAGGAACAAAGGAATGGCAACTGGTCATTTTTGCTCTGGCTGATAGGAACTGGCAAGTTTATTAACAAATGAGTGTATTATCATATCTTGAGCTCATAGTAGATGAATTAGATGTCTATTCAGTATGAGTTTTGAAGAATAGAAGATGAATATTCTTTCAGCGATTTAAGGAATAATAACATCTCTCTCTACAGTGGCTTGTGAAAGTATTCATATCCCTTGAACTTTTCCATATTTTGTCACATTACAACCACAATCATAAATATATTTCACTGAAATTTAATGTGAAAGACCAACACAAAGTGGTATACAATTGTAAAGTTGAAAGAAAATTATACATGGTTCAAAACATTTTTTACAAATAAAAAACTGAAAAGTGCGGTGTGCAAAAGTATTGAGCCCCCCTGAGTCAATACTTTGTGGAACCACCTTTTGCTGCAGTAACAGCTGCAAGTCTTTTAGGGTATGTCTCCACCAGCTTTGCACATCTAGCGACTGAAATTTTTGCCCATTCTTCTTTGCAAAACAGCTCAAGCTCAGTCAGATTAGATGGAGAGCGTTTGTGAACAGCAGTTTTCAGATCTTGCCACAAATTCTCGATTGGGTTCAGGTCTGGACTTTGACTGGGCCATTCTAACACATGAATATGTTTGGTTTTAAACCATTCCACTGTAGCCCTGGCTTCATGTTTAGGGTCGTTGTCCTGCTGGAAGGTGAACTTCCGCCCCAGTCTCAAGTCTTTTGCAGACTCCAACAGGTTTTCTTCCAAGATTGTCCTGTATTTGGCTCCATCCATCTTCCCATCAACTCTGACCAACTTCCCTGTCCCTGCTGAAGAGATGCAGCCCCACAGCATGATGCCGCCACCACCATATTTGACAGTGGGGATGGTGTGTTCAGAGTGATGTGCAGTGTTAATTCTCCACCACACATAGCGTTTTGCATTTTGGCCAGAAAGTTCAATTTTGGTCTCATCTGACCAAAGCACCTTGTTCCACATGTTTGCTGTGTCCCCAACATGGCTTCTGGCAAACTGCAAACGGGACTTTTTATGGTTTTCTTTTAACAATTGATTTCTTCTTGCCACTCTTCTATAAAGACCACATTTGTGCAGTGCACGACTAATTGTTGTCCTGTGGACAGATTGTCCTGTGGACCTGAGCTGTGTATTTGCATTTCGTCCACAGTCACCATGGGCCTCTTGGCTGCATCTCTGATCAGTGCTCTCCTTGTTCAGCCTGTAAGTTTAGGTGGACGGCCTTGTCTTGGTAGGTTTACAGTTGTGCCATACTCTTTCCATTTCCAGATAATGGATTGAACAGTGCTCCGTGAGATGTTCAATGCTTGGGAAATCTTTTTATAGCCTAAGCCTGCTTTAAACTTCTCCACAACCTTATTCCCGACCTGTCTGGTGTGTTCTTTGGACTTCATGATGCTGTTTACTCCCCAATATTCTCTTAACCAACCTCTGAGGCCGTCACGGAGCAGCTGTATTTGTACTGAGATTAGATTATACACAGGTAGACTCTTTTTAGTCATTAGCAGTCATCAGGCAACTTCTGAATGCAATTGGCTGCACTCAGAGAAAAGGGGGCTGAATGCTTTTGCACACCGCACTTTTCAGTTTTTTATTTGTAAAAAATGTTTTGAATCATTTATAATTTTCTTTCCACTTCACAATTGTATACCACTTTGTGTTGGTCTTTCAAATTAAATTCCAGTGAAATATATTTATGTTCGTGGTTGTAATGTGACAAAATATGGAAAAGTTCAAGGGGTATGAATACTTTTGCAAGCCAATGTATGTGGATGACTTGCAGATTTACTTACCATAAATCAAGGATTTCTCTGAAGGCCTTACTGAACTGTCTAGAGGATGTTGATGCATGGATGGCTTTACATTTTCTTAGCTTAAAAGAACAGAAAACAGAAGTCATTGTGTTTGGTGCTCCTGACCTCTACGACCTCTGCCCTTTAAGGATTTATTTAAAAAAAAAAAACTTTTGCAAGAAACCTGTCAGCGATCTTTGACAATAATCTAACTTTTGACAAATACATTAAAGCTGTCATTAAAACAAGCTCCTTCTCTCCAGCTACTTGCAAAAATGAAGCAATTGCTCTGCTTCAGAGACTTTGAGAGAGCTGTCCATACCTTCATTTTGTTTTGATTTGACTATTATAATAGTCTTTATTTAGGTGTTAGTCTATAAATGCTTAGCTGACTGCACTGGTCCAAAATGCTGCAGCACAGTTATTAACTGGCACATGCAAGACCACATATTAGCTTCCATATGCTGGCTGCCAGTCAGTTTTTGAATTGAATTTAAGATTTTATGATTTGTTTTTAAAACATTGCATGGGTTGGTGCCTTCTTACCTTTCTTATCTTTTAAGTTTGTACATTTCCTCTAGATCACTGAGGTCTGCTGAGCAAATGTTCCTAGCTGTCCCAAGATCCAGATGAGATAGGGCCTTTGCAGTTGCTACTCCAAAACCATGGAACAAACTGCCCCTTCACGTAGGGTCTCTCCAACATTAGCCACTTTCAAAACCTGTACAAAAACAATTGTACATAAATACAAATTATTTGGATATGTCACCAATTTGCTGTGATCTGGAAGAAAACCCAAACTGTCACCCTCAGATCAGAAGAAATTGGTTACGATGTTCAGGAACAAACTAGGAACCACAAAGGCTCAAGCCTGCCCGTGAACTGTAAACTGCTGGAACAGCAGTATCACTGTCCATAGTGGAGGCAGTTTTACATTGGCATCTTCAAGGGAAATTTGCATATATAAGGCTTGAGTTTGGAAGAGGTGAGGCCTCAAACCTAGGAAGGCTGTACCAGCTGTCAAGCATGGTGGTGGTAGCATCATGCTCTGTGACTATTTTGCTGCCAGTGGTACTGGTACAAACTGGATGGAATATTGAAGGACTACTTCTCAAGTCTTCAACTTCACACCAAATCAAGTTATTGAAACTTGGATACAACTGGGTGTTCCTATAGGAAAATTATATTATGAAACACATATCAAAACTGATTTGGGAAGCTAACGTTAAGCTTCTGGAATGGCCCTCCCTGGTTGAGGTGCAACTTGCTAAGGTACATTTATTATTATTGGGGGTGTATATATATTTGAGGCTGCATTTAATACTTTTGACCCTGTATGGATTAGAAAAAAAATCAAAATAAATTCAAACTTGTGCTCCCACTCCTTTTTTAAATCATCAAAGATATATGCTGTGTGATTATTCCACCTTGGAAAAAGAACAACTCAAAGAAATCATTAAAAGCCCCAAATCACCATCACATTCACGAGGAGTGTATTTATACTTCTGACCACAATTGTATGAAAGGGGAAAACTATCAATAAAGAAAAAAAAAAAAAAAAGATTGCAGCAAAGTAGTAAAGAAAGACCATTTCTGCTCCTTATTAAATGCAACTCTAAAAAGACCCAAAGTCAAGGTGTAAGGCCTTCAATCAAAGCCTTACAGTAAATCCTTCAAAACTAACACAGTGAAAACTCTGGTAATTTTACTTTAGATAGGTTCAATTAATCTGTCAGCTTATGATGAACTTAAACTGTGTGTTCCTGAGGGTGGGGGAGGTCAGGTGTTAAATAATGACAAGACAACATTCTGTTTATATCACTCTTTATTTTGAAAAACAAGAAAAAGAGTCAAAAGTCACAGTTTCTGTGCTTTGAGTGCGAACTAACACCCAGCGATCCAACATTTGTTTCAAGAAGCTAACAACGCCAGAAATGTAGTTGAAGAGTGTAAAAGTCTAAAGGAACAAAGAAAGGAAGACAGGACTAACGGAGAGATGTCCAAACATTTCACATTGCAGACTTTTCTTCTCACATACTGCAACACTTATCAAACACAAACTTCTTCCCACAGCAAGACTGAACATACTTGAAAACATGCTGCAGCTTCATGAAGAGCAGCACCGTGTCCGCAAGTCATGCATTAATACATGACCTTAATGTAATTATCACAATTCCTACTCTTAACTCGGCCAGAACTTGATCACTTAATTCCCATGCATTACTAGCAATACTGTTCCTACCCGTGTCACCAGTGGGGCTCTGGAGGATATGGATTGTGCAAAAGAGGTAACTAATCAATTGTACATTCAGTGTATTTTCATTGGAGTGTCAACATGAAGGAGGAAGAGTAAACTATAAAAAAGTTAACAATGCTGAATAAGCCAGTAAAAACCTGCAGTGTTGCTTTGTGCATGGTTACTGGCTATTGAGGCCCAAATACTATGAGAAATGGTGTGTAGCCGTTAGTCTGAACCCAGTGAAAGCAGCCGTTTTTATTTAATGTCACTGTTAAATTCGCTGAGGGAAATCAACACATATCTGCCTTATACAGATTTACAGGTTTAACTTTTTGGGCAATCTTCTTACAGCTTCTGAAAGAAAAAATTGTGCTCATTGAAGCAATTGTTGCTGGCTTCAGCACCCGTAACAGCTTTATGAAGAAATCGATAGCAGGAGGAAACTGAGGTAGTAAGGTTGCTACAGGTGAAACAGAAGAAAAAACAGAGTGGGTCAGGTACCATAAAGAATGCTGGTGGTCTGAAGACAAAACACTGTTGCAGTATTGACTAGGTCAGTGGGATGTGGAAGTGAGTACTGACATATTCCACTCAATTTTCTTAAACAGTAAACAGGAAGAAAAAAAGATTTCTGAATGGTAGTTTTTTGTAAGCTGTAAACAGACTGCAATTCACAGAGGTTGTAATAACTGTTATTAAGGCTACTAAAAGAGCAGCCCACTCACCTAAAGCTAGTCAGTGTAAAATGCTGTAGGCTTAAGCCATATGGGCTACTGCTAATATGTGAGGATGATGGCTCTAAAGCAAAAACTGATCTAAACACTGTGTGGAATGTGTGTGTAAACTATAACAACACTTTAGTCCCCGTGTGTATTGGTGTACAGAATGTATTGGAGAAAGGCACATCATCGTCATTGCAGGATAGAAAGTCATCAGTGAGCAGCCATTCCCTGCGAAGGAGGAAAACAAAACACAAATGTCAACAACACTAAGCACCGTCTCTGCCCGAATCTATACAGTCTATTACATACATTTTCCCTCATTTCCCTAGTTTATATTTGGACAAAAAGTGCAGGATGTGCAAGGATAGGATTGTGTAGCTTTAGTCTCAAATTAGTATTATCCATAGCCGACTTTACCATAAATATTTAAAAACTCAATACCTTTCTTGAAACTAATGCATTTGCATCCCAAGAAGACATTGCCTTCCCTGCATAGCCGAGTTTAAAAAACAATGTAAGTGGGGTTTTTTTTGTTGTTTTTTGCAGCCCACAGTGAATAAGAAAAAGCAGGACTGAACATTCAATGACATTTCTGCTGCTATTTCTGCTGATAAAATAGGCTTTAAGAGCAACATTACAACATTACTGTAATGGCAATATTACAGTTGTGGTCTTATTTAATCTTTAATCAACCTGGGAGTCTGAAAAAACTTATCTGGTACCTCAGAAGCAGGGGCATCATCATCATCTGGGGCAGCAATGAGTCTGCCAGTCATGGGCCCCACACCCAGTACCTTGGGCCTCTTTTCTTCTTTAGGAGTTCCTTCCAAAACAACAACAATGTATTCTTTTTTAGGCTCTCCTGCCTGCGTCTCCACAGGGGCTATAGCTGCTTCTTCCAACACCAGGTTGGATACTTCTGCAGCAGAGGCTGCCACAACGTCTGCGGTGGTGGCTGGACCTTCAACTAAAGCTGTGGCAACACCGGCTTCTATTAGTGCAGGGGCCTCCTCAACAACTGGTGCAATTTCCACTGGTGCAGGGGCCTCCTCAACAACTGGTACAAGCTCTACTTCTGCAGGGGCCTCCTCAACAACTGGTGCAATTTCCACTGGAGCAGGGGCCTCCTCAACAATTGGTGCAACCTCAGGTTGTGTAGGGGCCTCCTCCACAACTGGTGCAATTTCCACTGGAGTAGGGGCCTCCTCCACAACTGGTGCAATTTCCACTGGAGTAGGGGCTTCCTCAACAACTGGTGCAACCTCAGGTTGTGTAGGGGCCTCCTCAACAACTGGTGTAACCTCAGGTTGTGTAGGGTCCTCCTCAACAACTGGTGCAATTTCCACTGGAGGAGGGACCTCTTCAATAACTGGTGCAACCTCAAATAATGCAGGAGCCTCTTCATCAACTGGTGCAGCTGCATCTTCAACAACTAGTGCAACATCTGTTGCCAGGAGCTCTTCAACAACTGCTGCAGTAGCCTTTTCAACAATTGGTGCAGCCTCCATTGGTGCAGGGACCTCTTCAGCCATTGGTGCAGGAGTCTCCTCAGCAACCTCTAGTGGAGCAGGGGTCTCCTCAACAAATGGGTCCTTCTCAACTATTGCAAGGGTTTCTTCAGCAACAGGTGCATTGCCCTCTTCAGCAGGAGCAGGGGTTTCCAGAGCAAGTGGTGCTGCCTTCATTGCTACAGAGGCCTCCTCAGCAACCTCTATTACCACAGGAGCCTCCTCAACAACTAGTGAAACCTCCACTGGTGAAGGGACCTCTTCATTTACTGCAACTATAACATCTGCTGGAGCAGGAGCTTCAGGACCCTTTTCTGCAGATGTAGCTTCTACTGTCAAAAGAACCTTTTCTGGTAGCTCAGAAGCCTCCTCAACTGGTGCAGATTCTTCTCCATGCTTTGCCTCCAGGGGTGCTGAGGACTCCTCATCTGTGACATTTTCAACAGTGGGTGCCAGTTCTTCTTTTACTTCAGCAATCTTCAGTACCTCTAGAGCAGAGGCAGCTGCCAGCAGCACTGTAACACAAAATACAGCCATCCAAAGGAAAACAAGAGCACACCTGTTAACACTACTTTTTGGATAATTAAATATTGGATACATTACTATAAACTCATGTTGGAATTCTGCATTTGCATATAATCTTTATGGTACACTATATTGCCAAATGTATTCACTCACCCATCCAAATCATTGAATTCAGGTGTTCCAATCACTTCCATGGCCACAGGTGTATAAACCAAGCACCTAGGCATGCAGGCCGCTTCTACAAACATTGGTGAAAGAATGGGTCGCTCTCAGGAGCTCAGAGAATTCCAGCTTGAAGTCCAGTCATGAAATGTCCCTGCTAGTAAATATTCCAGAGTAAGCTGCTAGTGGTATAACAAAGCTGAAACGATTGGGAATGACAGCAACTCAGCCATGAAGTGGTAGGCCACATAAAAAGCGTGGGGTCAGTGGATGCTGAGGCTCATAGAGTGAATAGGTCACCAACTTTCTGCAGAGTCAATCATTACAGACCTCCAAACTTCATATGGCCTTCAGGTTAACTCAAGAACAGTGCGTAGAGAGCTTCATGGAATGGGTTTCCATGGCCGAGCAGCTGCATCCAAGCCAAGTGCAATGCAAAATATGCAGAGGTGTAAAACACGCCACCACTGGACTCCAGAGCAGTGGAAATGTGTTCTCTGGAGTGACGAATCACATTTCTCCATCTGGCAATCTGATGGTCAAGTCTGGATTTGGCAGTTGCCAGGAGAACGGTACCTGTCTGACTGATCTGTGCCAAAGTGTAAAGTTTGGTGGAGGGGGGATTATGGTGTGGGGGTGTTTTTCAGGAGTTGGGTTTGGCCCCTTAGTTCCAGTGAGAGGAACTCTTAATGCTTCAGCATACCAAGACATTTTGGACAATTTCAGCTTTATTGGAACAGTTTGGAGATGGCCCCTTCCTGTTCCAGCATATCCTAACTGCACATCAGGACACAAAGCAAGGGCCATAAAGACATGGATGAGCGAGTTTGGTGCAGAAGAACTTGGCTGGCCTTCACAAACCTGATAGAACACCTTTGGGATGAATTAGAGTGGAGACTGTGAGCCAGACCTTCCTGTCCACCATCAGTGTCTGACCTCATAAATGCATTTCTGGAAGAATGGTCTAATATTCCCATAAACACACTCCTAAACCTTGTGGAAAGCCTTCCCAGAAGGGTTAAAGCTGTAAAGCTGTATAGCTGTATAGCTGCAAAGGGCGGGCCTACATCATATTAAACACTATGGATTAAGTTCATATGTGTGTGAATACTTTTGGCAATACAGTGTATATCACAATAGATGTGAAAGTCAAGGAAAATAAAAGGTCAAAAAGCAGACATGTATTCATTTCAAGTGTTGGTGTGTGTGCACTATCAGAATGAATTAATTGAATAGTTAATTTGAATTAAATAATTCTTTCATTTAATTCCCTCACCCCAAATCCACCACCGACGCTTTTTCTACCTCTTTACAAGTTATTATTTTTTCATTCATTTGATGAACAAAACACCAACAGTCACAAAGAAGTGACTTTCATTCATCAAAGTGGCTTTTAGTACGCTTGCATGTTTGTCAGATATGGATAATTATATTCACACATTCACAAGAGGAAGCAACAAAATATATATTTGAATCAATATTTTGTCCAACCCTAATAGACAGTACAATGGAAAGATGAAACTGAGAGATGAAACAAAGCTCAATAATAACTACTAAATACATTTAGGATTTGAAGAACGTAGCTGAAATTTATTGGAATGAACAAATAGAAATATAAATTTCAATACAAATTCACTTAAAAAGCCCAAATTGGACAAATTAAAGACTGTTGAACCTTTCTGGTTTGGCAAAAGCTTTATTGTATGGCTCGATGAATTACTGTAAACTGTCACAGTGTTCATTATCCAGTCATAAACAAAATATAACTATGATCAAATGGATTCACGTGGTAGAGTAAGGACGTTTTTTTTAAAGTTTCACACTTGACTTGATGAAAAGAAGCCACTGCAGCAGTTCCACAGAGCCACGGCGTGTCTGCGTGCAGGACGTCCACAGCTGTATGACAGTTTAAGCATAAACAGACTTTACCCTGCTCTGATACCTGCCAAAGCATTACAACATTACAGAGGTTTACATAAAAGAAATACAGAGTTTAGTTAAAGTTTAACAAATAAATGCTAAATTTAAAACAAATAATAGCGTTGAGGGTTTCCCAACCAAAGCGTTTCTTCCTGGGTGCCATTTAGTTTAGCGCTGCTTAGCCCCTTACACCAGACCACAGGTCATCTTAAGGGTTGCGCTGGTTTGTTATCTTATGCATGAGTGATGTTCATATTCACAGTTATTTGGGTTTTTTGTGAGTATTTGTGATCACATTTATTTCACCTATAACTGTCAATACGCTTTTCAGAAAGATCTCACTGTGCGTTTGGAAATGTCACACTGTGGTGTGCCGCTGTGAATCATTGGACCTGCATGTTTGTAACATCTCTGAGAACAAATCTAATACACACTGATCTACACTAAGAATGACTTGAGATCAGGAAAATCTCGAATCATCCTGGGCTAAAGAAACACTTTGGACACAGTGCTGCCCCCTTCACACCCACTCCAATAAATAGAAGAGCAAATATACATTTATAAGAAGAATGTTCAGTAAGAGCTGAGCCCAGAGAGCCTGTGCTGGATCTAAGACTGTGACTCTAACACCGACTGTACTGTTGCAGTGCTGTGGGTGGTGGGGGTGGGGGGGGGGTGGGGGGATCTTCAGCAGAGGGTCTTTAAAGTAATTTACTGTTAGCTTAGTGTGTGTGTGGTGTTGTTGGTTCCCTTCTGTGAATGTGTGGAACCTCAGGCCTCAGAGGCAACTGCTGCCTCCTCAGATGAAGCCATACCATTACTTTCGGGCTCCGCAGCTGGCTCTGCAACAGACTGGGCGGTGTCCTCAACAGCCTCAACCGCTTCTTCTCCAATCAGTTCCACTTCTTGTGCTGCCTCAGCCACCACATCACTGCCTGCTTCCACTACAGTCTCTGCAGCAGCCTCCTCTTCCCCATCCTCGCCCTCTCCGCTGGTCGCCTCTGCTGCTGCCTCCTCCTCTCCGCCTAGAACACCAGAAACGGTAGGATGAATGCTTGCTAGGGTGCTTGTTTGAGTTAAACTTTAAGTGCGTGTATTTTACAGACACATGCAGACTGAAGGCTATATGACCCTTTTAAGTTAAGCATCTGACAATCTAATGTTTAGAGTGTAGCATGACACTAGATTATTAAAGGAGAAGCTGAATTTCCATCCAAGGTATTTCAAGAGTAGGCACTTTAAATACCTACTTAGTTTTAAACTGGAACTACTTCTGCAATATTTACAAAATGTTTTTATGAACATTCAAATGTAACAGGAGTGTCACTTTTTATCGGAAATTCAAATGACCATGTAATTCCACATGAGACAATAAACATCAAACTTTTTAAGATGTATCGATATACATATCAGATTTCAATGGGAGGAAAAAAAAATCATGTTGGATATCTACACTGATATGGAGTGGGTGATGTGTTAGGAATGAAAGGACGCCACATTGTTTGATGGAAATGAAAATGATCGGCCTACAGAGGGGCTGGTACGATTGGATGGAAACAGAGCAACTTCCAGCTTAAGCTTTGACTTTATTGTCTTTCACAAAGCAACAGAAATTCATCTTTGAGGTGACTCTAAAAACTCTAAAGGCCGATCCTGAAATAGTGCTGCTAGACACGACACTCTAAACCATATCACTGCCTCGTGTGAATAAAAAAAAAAAAAAAACCCTGGAGGCAACTCAGTCACAACACAAACTGCATGCAAACTCAGAAGGCAGGATGTCAGACACTGGAGGGAAGGGAGGGTAGGAGAAAAGGTAAGGGGGAAGGAGGTTTAGGTGCAAGTTTAGGTGGACGGTATGGGGGTGAAGTTGGTTCTTACCATCCAGTTAGCATGCTATGGATTATCTGAAACTCAAAGTGAGTCTGACAGTGAGACAGACACTGTGACAGCCCAGGTAGGTTGTGAGTCTTTAATCTTTAACTTTGTGGAGCACTCAGTGAATCACTAACAGAAATAAAACCAATTGTGGGAGAAAGCCTCAAAAATCGTGTTCAGCAGTGACTGTGAGCGATAACCTTCATGTGGGCACATTTCATGATAACGAGCTGAATGTTAACAGTGTCAACACTACAAGTCTGTGAAGTCACAAACTAAGAGCTGTTCATGTCTGTTTGAGAGGTTTATTTTAATGATATTATAACCAGCAGCTCTCTGAGTGGAACAGTGTGAATGATGGTATAGTTCATGGACAGCTGTTATGTGCAAAATAAATAAGGAAAGAAAACTAAAAAAAAAAAAAAAAACAGAACAGGAGCCAAAAGAGTCAATATCCTTCATGGTGTATTCCAGAGCTTTTATGCTGACCGGAAGACTCTTTTTCTCTTAGCGGTACAGGAGAGGAGAGGAGGAGGAAAGGAGGAGAAGGGATTTTCTTTTCCTGTTCATATCCAAAGAGTCCAGTTCGGCCACAGAGGACCTTAGCTTAACCATTACACTGAAAAGAGTAAAGATACAGAGACAGTTAGCAACATGGGAAGAACAAAGCTTGCTTTTCAGTTCACACAACAGAGTCACTGTCAGTCTAAATCCAACCACAAGGCTACGTGGGTGAATTTTAATACTGGAGGCAAATGCTAGCAGGAAGTACTGGTGAAGTCAATAGCAAGTGATCTATTAGAAAAAAAGCCCAAAACAAAATTCTAATAAAGTTTGTCTCATTTGAAGAAGACTTGTCTTCACACAGCTTCTGTTTGGAAGATAACACAAGGCTTTAGATTTAAAGACAAAAACTAGCTTATTTTTCTAACAAGAGGTGTGAGGAGCGGAAAGACGGAGGGGGAGGAAAGAGGGACAGAGTGGTGTCAAAGGAGGGGACTGGTTATGTCTTCTGGTGTTTTGGCCAATGGGGTAAAATCAGCCTCAGAGCCCCCAGGAGGACGGATTAGTGTATGACAAAGTATATAATGCGTTCCTACATACAGATACAGCCATTTAAAATTGCCACCTCCTTCTCCTGGGGCGTATCTGCTTTCCACTATAAACGTGCCCCTTTGATTCAACTGCAGCAAGAGATGATAAATTTCTTTAAATTTTGATATTGAGCCACCCATCTTTAGATTTTGCACAGGAGAAGCCAGACTTTCAGCTACTAGAACTTTTTTAAAGTGCTCTCTGGGCTTTATGGAAGTCTTTCAAAGTTGTTCTTTGGACATTGGCTGCTTTTGGAATCATTTTCAGTCCAGTCTTTGGAACTGAAGAGGTTTTTTCTTTGTTTGTTAAGCCACTATGAAAGGCACCTAACAATGGGTTTTATGGAGTGATGAATCCAACCTGGGCATTTCTGTTCATTATGTATGGAGGAGGTCAGCACAGAGGTACAACAGTGAATGTCTACAGCCATCTGTAAAACACAGTGGAAGCTCTGTCATAGTTTGGGGCTGCAGTTCAGTCAGTGGAGTTGGAGAGCTTGTCAAAATTAATGGAATTATGAGTGCAGGAAAGTCCCAAACACGCTGTCAATGCAGTAAAAGCCTCCCCAGAGCCAGGACCTCAACATTATTAAAACAGCTTTGAATGTCCTTCAAGAAGCCTGGAGAACTATTCCTTAAAATAAATTACAAGAACGCTGCCTCAGAGAGTTCAGGCTGTGTTGAAGAATAAAAATCCAACTCATACTGTACACAACTGTATTTCCCTGCATGTTTGCACATTTCAATAAATGGCTGCACATATTTCCAGTAAAATATAAAGAAATAAGTTGTAGCTCAAGATTTTTGCACAATACATCCATCAAGTGGATGCATATTTTTAAGTTGCACTTTATTATAAATTCAACATAGTGTCACAAAGTTAGCAAAAGTCTTAACACCAGTTTTATTAATAAACTCTGGGTCGAATACTTTTAAAAACGCAATGTGACAAACGAATCCATTATTCTATATGTGGACAACAAAGTTCACACCCTGGACATGGAGAGTTATGTTTGTGATGGGGGTTTAAAGTCGTGGTCTGTGGAGGCTGGGAGAGCCGTTTTCATGGTCGCTCATTAAGTGCAAAGTCTGGGTTGAATGCTAATGACGTGCTAATTCTCTCCTACCTGTCAACATATGCAGTTTTTGCACCTATAAATAAATAAATACTGTAGTATTAGGTTGGACACTTTTTTGTGGGACATGTATCTGTTTCATTTGGAGTGTCCCTTTCACTGTGCACCATTTTTGGAGTAGAGCATTAAAATGAATTACACAAAGGTGATCCTGTTGGACTTGGATCACATCTAAAACTCTGACTGGGTCCAGGATTAACAATAAACAATTAAATTTCGATTTAAATTTCTGTTTTAAAACGATAGCAGTGCGGTTAAATAATACTTTTATGCTTTCATGTTCAGAAAGCTTTCATGTCTTCTGTACTGCTTGTTTGGTGTGCACAAACTCTACTTTATTTGCTGCAAGTGTTTTACAGAAAGGTTCAACTTTATGATTTTCCATAAATATACGGTGTAGCAAGCTGTAAATGAATGCGCTTCCATCATCACTGCTCCCCCTGGTGGATACAAAAGACAAACAATGCTGCTTAGGGCCGTTACCACTCATGGTTGCATTGTCCACATCACAAACAGGGGATCTGATTACGCTTGAGGACCAGCCAAGGATTGGCCAAGGGTCCACTATGTTCCTGTCAATGTCCAGGCAGCCATTTTCAGTGGCTGTATCTGTATATACATCACTTTCCTAAACTAACAATCTAATGCTAAAGGTAAAGTAATCACTTAGATATCACCTGTTACACTTTGAATAACATTTGATTAACATCGAACAACAAACCGTCATGTGGGTGCTGGATACACTGTTTGATTAAGGCCATGTTCATGAATGGCATTAACATGAGTCTTGGGTGGCCAGTTCTCAGTATGTCATTTCACATCTGGGTGGTCAAATAGTCAATGAATTTCCCTCCTATGTCTTTTCCTAATCACCTTTCTTTGACTTTGATGGAAGGTGAGGTAAAGGAAAGGGGAGAAGGAGAACACGGTGCTCAAATTATTGGACGACACTTCCACTAGGCTACCTTTTTGAACCCCCCCTTCAACCCCTTTGACCAAAATGCTAATGTTGAGGGTTCATAAGGAGGACTTAAAAACCAATAGATTGCATTAACCACAGACTATAAAAAGTTGAACGTGGCATCTGTTAATTCCAGGTATGAAGAGGACCTAAAGCAAGCCCAATAGGTTTGTAAAGTCGAGCTGAGCCGTGTAGAGTAGATACTAGTGGAAAACAGGCAGTGGTGTATAGCTTTAGTTCTTTGGTGTACAGCATAATTTATATTATAACAGATTAGAGTTGACTCTACTCACACTTTGGCCTTTGGTGTTGAATCATACACATGAAGAGACAGCAGCACAGGGCTGCATCACTACACCTCCCTGTTGATGCTGGACAGTGCCCTCCAACCTCATCAAGACTGAGAACAGGCAGACATCTCACCCTCCCTAATCTCTTAATCAATATACATCGATATAAACCAGAGAACAGCACTCGCACTGTACCTGGTACAACGTGTTAAGGAATTTATTTAGACCCCTTTTTGTCTTGTATACACTGATTTTTGTTAAGCTACTAGAAACCCCAATCCATAATAACCTTCAAAGTATATAATTTAGAGTCATATCTACATATTAGTAATGAGCTAAAAAGTATTAGAATATAAAGTGTTGGAAATTATTTTCAATCCAAATCACACTCTGCAGGTAAAGATGCAGTGCAGTACAGGTAGAGAAATAGTAGTTTTTGGTGGAGTAGGACACCAAAGATGAACTAGGTAGTGAGCTACAAGCTAGCAGAATGTTTTTGTGGCTGTTTTATGACACACTCAATGTGTATTAATGCAGCTTTTTTTGGTTTTGCTGGTTCATCTGAGCCTGTCCAAGCATGCTTACAGACACGTTAAACCAGCTGAGTTTAATTAAGCATTGCTCTTGGCTGTCAACAACTTCAGAAAGCTAAAAGGTTCCTGGATGCAAATTAAGTGTTTTAGTTACACTACTTAATGTCCCAGATTCCCCTCTAAGTTTTACTTGGGATTGTAATCATGGGATCATGGGTTAGCGGTTTCATGTTCATATTTCAAATGTATTTGTGTTAGATATGTCCAGAATTTATAGGTCAAAATTTCATCTCAGGTACATCATTTTATTCAATGCATTTTATAGCCAGTGCAGTGAAAAGCACATGCTGACATTTCTTTCGACCCAGGTCAAAGTTTTCGTGAGCATTCAGAAAATTCTCAGGCAGTGAAATAATGAAAGCAGCGTGTGTGTGATGTGGGACTCACCCTCTTCATCATCCTTGCCTGCAATCAAAAAGAAAGATCAGTGTTAGTGTCACACAGAGTTAGAGCTGATTTGAAGCTCCTGTTCAGGTACAATTTAAAGAATCAAGTAATGGTGTTGTTCTACTACATTTACTGTTTAAAGGGGACCTTTAATGTGGTGGAGGCGCATTTTCAACACAGGCAAAATTTCAAATAATATTAGAATATGTAAAGTAATCCTTGCAATGGCTCACTTGGCTCACTACAGTTTTCTTTTTTTACTCTTGGCTGTGGATCTCTGTGGATCATGCAAAGTTAGTCTAGTACCATTCAAGAATAATATATATATATATATATATATATATATATATATATATATATATATATATATATATATATATATATATATATATATATATATATATATATGAAACTTTTGCACCATTAAAAAAATATATGAAATATATAAATTTAATGGTGCAAAAGATTCATTTAAAATGTTATAGATCAGTTAAAAAGCCCTGAAATGTTTGCTCTGTGAACTGGATATTTTAATCTGACTGCTTATTGTATGTGACCAGTTTACACAGCAGATTTATCTCCTGCTGTGCATTACTGACTGCACACAGAGGCTGTGCTGCTACTGCTGATGCTATCAGTAGATTGCCACTGCTCTAATCAAAGTGCATCAAATAAACTAACCTTACTCATCTATGACAGAATGTGGGCAGTTAAGTATACAGAAAATATAAGCAACTAGCGATCACCAAGAGAACACTTACAGCAATGAGGCGAATATGATTTTTTTTTTTTTTTTTTTAAAAACATATTGTGGCATTATCTTTGCTTTTCATGTTTTCTCATGTCTCATGTTCCTTTTTTGTACTGCTTCTTGGCAGTCAACTCTGCTGTTGTTCCCTTTCTTGTTCAGGACAATGTTTCAGCCAATTAGCATTATACCTACAGTAGGTAGCATCATATTTGGACTATATACTGTTGGCTTTTTGGAGGACAGCGTGCAAGAATTCACACAATTCCTCTCACTCCATAGCCAATGACTACATGGACACTAACTTGGGAATATAAATCATGCATAAGCCATGACAATGAAAAGCAAACAGACTCTGGATAATGAAGATCATAAGAAGTGGTTAATAACTTAGGAAATGAACTCAAGAATAGCTTTACACAATAGTTTTCTAGATGAACAACCATAAGGAGCAGTACCCTTCATGGAGCAGGAGACCAGAGGCTAACACCAAGGCAGCATGGAGGGAAGTTAGCCAACTATCAGAGCTGCAGACAGGTGTGGTGAAGAAAGGGGTGCCTCAGAAGTACAACAAAATGTCCATATCTAAGTCCTTAGAAACTGCCAAGCAAAAACTTACAGCCTTGGCTAACTGCTAAAAGAGGTATACCAGAGAAATAGAAGCCAGGAGAAAGAACTAGGTGTTCTCTACTGAACCATCCAAGGTATACTCTCCCCATAAGGCTGGAAACAGAGTAATACTGGACGAGCAATTGGGAAAAGGATGCAACACATAACAACAATGCCCAGTGGCTAATGGATCTTAGAGAAGACCACAGCAACCTCCTCAAACAGGCTCCAGTAACCATCACAGGGGCAGACATCCAAAAAAGAGTCGAATATGAAGAGCACCAGGCCCTGACATGATTCACACTTGAAGTTGACTGCACTCTATTAATACCTGGCAGCACAAATTAACCAGCTGCTGATGGATGAGACACACCCAGAATGGCTGACTGAAGGCCAGACAGTCCTGTCAAAATTTGTCCAAGGAGGTGTCTGTACCTGATTCACCTGTTCCACAATGACATGACTGGTCTAGTACTTTCTGGTGGAGAAGTGTCAGAGCCATTTGACATCACCAGTGGGGTGAAGCAAGGATGTGTGCTCTTCAACCTCTTCGTCACCTGTGTGCTGAGCCATGTCATCTGCGAACTGGGAGTATACCTTCAGTACAGGCTGGATGGATCCATATTTGACCTTTGCTGTCTGAGTGCGAAGACTAAGGGGATAGAAAAAAAGATCCTGAAAGTGCTATTTGCTTATAACTGTGCCCCCATGGCATACAAGAAGTCAGAGCTCCAGCTCACTGTCAACAAATTTGCTGAAACTTCTTGTCTCATCAGTATCACCATCAGCCTGGGCAAGACAAAGGTTCTGGTGCAACCTGCCCCAGCTTCTGTTGTTCATCCCCCTTGGAGTTCCATTGAAAGAACAGAGCTCAAGTTAGTGGAGGCATTCAAGTACCTTGGTAGTTTCATCTCCAGTGAAAGAACCCAGGACAAATGGTAAATGGACTAGTTCTTATATAGCACTTTTCTACTCTATCTGAGCACTCAAAGCACTTATATATGTTTGCATTCACCCTTTCATACAAGCACTTCCATGAGTAACTAAACTAAGTGCTTTTACTATCCAACATTCACACACATTCATATTCCAACGCTTGCATCGGAGAGGAACTTGGAGTTCAGTATCTTGCCCAAGGATACTTTGGCATGCAGCCCAGAATCGAACCGCCAACCTTCCTATTAGTAGGTGACCTGCTCTACCTCCTGAGCCACAGCCACCACAAGGAAATCAATGTCAGGATCTGCAAAGCCAGCCAAGCACTAGGTCATCTGTGCTCACTGGCAAGCGAAACTGAGGTAGGCCTTGCAAGCGATTCAAAGACCATGTGAGGGCCAACATTGCCCATGCTAATATTCCTCCAGAACAGTTGGGCTTTGAGGAAGCCTGGCTAAACTAGTCTTGCTGATGTTCAAGCATGACAGAAGGCTGCTGCTGCCACACCAGCTAAGCCAGGGCAGTTCTCTTGCCCACACGGTGGATATTCGTGCTGCTCAATAATTGGACTCCACAGCCACATGGGAGTCCACAGCAGATGAATTGTGCAAACACAACGCATCATTCTCGAAAACGATGGACAACCACGTCTGTTTTTTTTATCTCACAATCCTAACATACTGTTATCTACAGTTAAAGTAGCCAAAACTTTAGCACAGGTGCTGCCGCCAGATGTTGCTCCACCACTGTGTGCGTCAAGCTAATCCGACATGGCTCTAACTGTTGAACCACAGAATTGGCTCGTTCTCATTATCATTGGCCTTTCATGTTGTCTGTCAAAACATGGTTGGAATGACTTCTATCAACTTTATATTGATCATGTACCATTTCAATTGAGGAAAAGTTATATCACAATAATAATATTTATCGTTTTATCTCTTAGTGACATATGCATGGTGGTAAGAACGAAATTAGTCAGTTCCCACATTTCATGAATCCAACAACACTTTTTACATTTATACCGACATATCAGGGAATCATCCCATTGTGATGGATGAAGTCTGATAACCACTAGTTCAAGGTAGTGGGAGAAAACTAAAGTAGCAGATGAGGACTTACTCTTAGGTGGCCAGGGTTTAGGTACCCACTCCATCTTTGGTCTAGAATTGATTTCTACCATGCGCTCATCGAACCTGATCTGATCTGTGGACAGAGTGCTGTATGCCTGTGGAGAGAGCAAAAGGGCTGAATATTTGATTTCTGTTTATCTCTGACCCCTGAAAACAATTCAATTTGAGAAACTTTACAAGTCAGGCTATTTTACTAACTCAGCACACTTGCTGGGTAGTTAAACCATTTGCTGACAACATGCTAGCATGTAGGCCTTAGTTTGGTATGTATTAACATCATGCAATGCATTTACATTAACATGACAGAAACTACACAACTTACATATGACATAGCCCCAACTAAGGCTCCCCCACACAGCACAGCGTACAAAATGTTTTCTCCAGAGCCACCAGGAACGGTTGACATCGGCTGCCTCTGTAAAACTGGAAAAGGTTCAAAGATCACATGTTAATGTTACATTCATTTATTTGATAACTCATACATTACAGGGTTTTATCATGTGTTCTCACTGTGACCTTCCAATATATTAGAGGTGGCTTAAAGACAAGGAACGTGATTCTCAGTTAACTTGCACTCATACAAGCCTCACAGTTTCTATTTTCCTGCTACTGTATCATGGACTTTGGATAGACTCTGGTATAGTAAATGGTAAATACAAGCCTCATTCACCCAATCACACACACACATTCATTCAAGGACTTTTCTATACCTAAGTACACTATCTAACATGCATGCACACACCCACATTCAGTTGGAAGCATCAGGGACAATTTGGGGTTCAGTATGTTGCCCAAGGGTACTTTGACATGCAGACTGGAGCAGGGATCAAATAGCTGACTAATTAGTAGACAACCTGCTCTACCATCTCAGCCACAGTCAATCCAAAGATCCTGAATAACAGGAATAATGTGCTGAACAAGTGCTCCAGCTCTGTTGGTGTGAACCCTGAGGCACTCTACTGGCCTATAATGCCTCCCACTCTGATTGGAAATAGAATACATTTAGAAATTGCCAAAAATCTGGTTATCAACACTTGTTTGGTGCTTGCAAGGTAATGTCCTCCATTCCATGCACTTAGGGGGGAAAAAGAAGAAGAATTGGATTTCAGCCTGTTTTAAACATGTGGTGGTAGAAGAAATTATTAATCCAACTAATCCCAGAGAAAATATCAATGTTTCATTTAACTAAACAAGAAGTGGTGCCGAGCACAAGAAATCTCTGCCCTGGCAGACGTTTTAGTTGATTTGAACATTGCCCGTCTCACAAACATGTCACGCTCCAAACATTAAATCACCAACATAACACACAGGTTCTATTGTCCACGTCCGTAATTTTCCAGGGTTTAAAAAGTTGAAGTTAAATAACTTTTATTTTATGGTAATTAAAATTTTTTATAGAAGCTTTATCTCTTATAGTGAGAAAATATGTGATTTGTTGGATGGGTGATAACAGGGAGTTATTGGATTGAGAGAGAGTTAAAAGCTGTGTCATATCCGGATCATATCCCAATCACATGTTACATGCTCACAGAGAACAGGCTCTGGATCCAGATGGTATTCAGTTTGGCATAATTCTTGGCTCTCCACAAGTACTGAACATCAGACAAATGGGATGGATGGATTTCACCTTAGAAACTGTCTAGCTTGCCTTGTTTGATTTCATTTTTTTTCAACACTTCATATGTGACTGTCACACAAAAAACATAAATCAGAGTTCAAAAAAAGCTTGATTTTTCTTTTACTGTGAAATCCACAAACATGTTTAACTATTTTCATAACTTAAAATACAAATATAAGTTGTAATTTTCAAAAATGCATGGATAAATTTAGCAAACAAAGTTATATACATTAAAATGCAGGCAACGCCTCAGGTGGGTTTTTGTACAACTATTTACAGAACAATCAGGTGACAGATGTTTGTGCCGCTCCAAACAAACTGCTCCTGTCCACCACAGACGGAGGGACACATTACAGGCCTGACACTTCCAGGTGTGTCACTCCTCCTGCTCTACACCTGGACAGCGTTTACATTTGAGTCTGCCTTTGGTGGCTCTTTGGCAGCATGTGTCTCATCCATGACTACACTACACACTAACTACACTCCAAACACACTCAAATCTCAAATCTATCAAATTTCAGAACCCACTATCACTATCGCTGTCTCTCTTTTGCCTCATCACTCTCACAACTTTCACCTGTTGCTCAGCAACCAAATGTCACACATTGCCATATAATTTTTTTGATTGATTGATGTGGTGCATTTTTCCACCAACAGGAAAGGGTGATATTTATTTATTTTGCTCGCAAACGCGTTCTGCTAGGGAATACTGTGTTTTTAACATTTCTTCCAGCACCAAATGTGCATCACACGTGAGGACAATACGCATGTTCTCCCCGTGTTTGTGTGGGTTTTCTCCGGTTCCTCTGGTTTCCTACTGCTTTCCCAACAACACTCCACTTTAGATTCAACCTCTGAGTCAGAGAACATCCTGCCTTCCACCTGTGTCACTGGATCCCGTACCTGGGACAAAGAATTGCTGGTCCACATCGCCCAACAAAACGAACCAGATCCCGGAGGCAGACCGCCCAACTGACTTTGTGCCTTTTTCAGTTCGAGTAATTCACTGAGCTCACACTACCAAATTCACTTGTTGCCCCAGCGTAACACTATTACCTTCCAGAAACTGCTGTCGTGGCCTTCACCAGTGTCACCTGTGCTCAGAACGAGTCTTCCAGTTTCCCACCTGTGGGTTCACTCCAGCCCTTACCTATATCTGGATATCCATGATCCCATATAGCACTGTACTTCGTCATTGGTCTGTCTCTGTTTGCAGGTAACACGACCACTGTAACAATCACTGATCGCTTTTCCAAGGCTGCTCACTTTATAGCTCTGCCCAAACTTCCTGCTGCTCTGGAGATAGCTCATCTACTCCTCAACCATTTCAGGAGGGTGAGCTCACGGCTCTGGAGAGCCACCGGAGCTGCCCTGCTAAGAACTCGAGCAAAATAAGTGTCTAGCTGATTGGCACCAGACCTCGAACTACAGTGGTGTGAAAAAGTGTTTGCCCCCTGCCTCATTTCCTGTTTTTTTGCATGTTTGTCACACTTAAGTGTTTCGGAACATCAAACCAATTTAAACAATAGTCAAGGACAACACAAGTAAACACAAAATGCAAGTTGTAAATGAAGGTGTTTATTAGTAAAGGTGAAAAAAAATCCAAACCATCATGGCCCTGTGTGAAAATGTGATTGCCCCCTAAACCTAATAACTGGTTGGGCCACCCTTAGCAGCAACAACTGCAACCAAGCGTTTGCGATAACTTGCAATGAGGCTTTTACAGCGTTCTGGAGGAATTTTGGCCCACTCATCTTTGCAGAATTGTCCTAATTCAGTTACATTAGAGGGTTTTCGAGCATGAACGGCCTTTTTAAGGTCATACCACAACATCTCAATAGGATTCAGGTCAGGACTTTGTCTAGGCCACTCCAAAGTCTTCATTTTGTTTTTCTTCAGCCATTCAGTGGTGGACTTGCTGGTGTGTTTAGGATCATTGTCCTGCTGCAGAACCCAAGTACGTTTAAGCTTGACTACACGAACAGATGGTCTGACACTCTCCCTCAGGATCTCTTGGTAGACAGCAGAATTCATAGTTCCATTTATCACAGCAAGTCTTCCAGGACGCAGCAAAACAGCCCCAGACCATCACACTACCACCACCATATTTTACTGTTGGTATAATGTTCTTTTTCTGAAATGCAGTGTTCCTTTTACGCCAGATGTAATGGGACACACACCTTCCAAAGAGTTCCACTTTTGTGTCATCGGTCCACAGAATGTTGTCCCAAAAGTCTTGGGGATCATCAAGATGCGTTTTGGAAAAATTGAGACGAGCTTTAATGTTCTTTTTGCTCAGCAGTGGTTTTCTTCTTGGAACTCTGCCATGCAGGCCATTTTTGCTCAGTCTTTTTCTGATGGTGGAGGCATGAACGCTGACCTTAACTGAGGCAAGTGAGGCCTGCAGTTCTTTGGACGTTGTTGTGGTGTCTTTTGTGACCTCTTGGATGAGTCGTCGCTGCGCCCTTGGGGTAATTTTGGGCGGCCGGCCACTCCTCGGAAGGTTCACCACTGTTCCATGTCTTCGCCATTTGTGGATAATGGCTCTCACTGTGGTTCGCTGGATTCCCAAAGCTTTGGAAATGGCTTTATAACCCTTTCCAGACTGATAGATCTCAATTACTTTCTTTCTCAATTGCTCCTGAATTTCTCTGGATCTCGGCATGATGTGTAGCTTTCAAGGATCTTCTGGTGGACCTTACTGTGTCAGGCAGCTCCTATTTAAGTGATGTCTTGATTGGGAACAGGTGTGGCAATAATCAGGCCTAGGTGTGGCTAGGGAAATTGAACTCAGGTGTGAAAAACCACAGTTATAGTATGTTTTAACAAGGGGGGCAATCACTTTTTCACACAGGGCCATGATGGTTTGGATTTTTTTTCACCTTTACTAATAAACACCTTCATTTACAACTTGCATTTTGTGTTTACTTGTGTTGTCCTTGACTATTGTTTAAATTGGTTTGATGTTCCGAAACACTTAAGTGTGACACGAACATGCAAAAAAACAGGAAATGAGGCAGGGGGCAAACACTTTTTCACACCACTGTACCTACCAGGTCAGAAAATGTGGTCGACTTTAAGAACTGAGTCAAAGAAACTGTCTCCCAATTATATTGTTCTTCTGAAAATGCCCCCCATAACTCATCCCATGTCTCTAACCAGAAACCTGTTCATTCCGATCCTCTGCCCTCAATAAAACCTGTTAAACTTTTATTCTGTGCTTGAGTTCAGATCTGGATTGGTTTCCTGACAGTACTGGGAATTTTAATTGCTAACATGAGCAGGAAACTTTAGGTCTACTTTAACTGTTATCCTTAGCCATTTCAACACTGGCTAAAAGACTAAAAGCTGAACGACCATAATGATGCAGTCACATTATTTATGTAAACTGTAGAGGAAAACAGAAGATAAACAAGACAATTTGATGCTTTTTAAAGACCATTTGGAAGTAAGTGTTAATTTAAGGCACTAAGACTTGTTAAAAGCAGCTGTAGCCACCGTCTCTATCAATATAGAAGTGTTTTTTCAGTTACTCACTAAAAGTGTAGACTCAACTCAATCCTCACATGTTTTTCACATGTTGTTTCTCCTAATGAAAAATGTTACCTGTAAACTTATGAACACAAGGACCAAGACCGCACAAAAACACTGACACAAGTCAGTTTAAGACACTGATTTTTACCAAAACCTGTTTCACCTTCTTAGACAAAAGGATGTAAATCTATTGAATCCACACTTCTAAATATTCCTTCACTATTAAAATGAACTGCTTCCTCTAACACCTTACAATCTCAACCAACTTTGTTTTATACAATAACACTAAATTTATAGTTGTTGCAGCTATCCTGCCGGATCACTGCCATGTCTATTGTTGAGGGTATTAAAACTCCTTATATTCTCAGAAGCTAATCCAGCGCATTAGCTGTAACCTCACTCCCTACCACCCCTGTTATTTATACTTCCTAATCAGCTCAAGTCTAAAAGATATGAGATAGTGTGGTGGAAACTGGAGGGGACACAGGTCAGAAAGTTGCAGGATTAGAGCAGGATGCCCTCTTCTGACTTAGTGGGACCACTGGAGGGGAGAATGCCTTCAAAATAAGTAAGGGCCTGCTGTGTAGCTCATCTGCCCCAGGGAGGCTGGTCCTTTGAGAGAAGCCGAGCATTTACATTTTCTTAGAATTTTAATATTTATTTTAATAGTAATACGAAAGTGTAATGGTCACTGCAGTTGCCAGTTGTCTAAAAATGTTATTCTAAACACTTTTAGAAGAACTTACCTTTGTGTAGTAATATACTGATTTTATTTTTTATTGATTTTTTTTTTTTTTTTTTTTTTTACCGGTTATCAACATTAAGTAACGTATTTTCTTCATCGAAGACATGCAGGTGCACCAATCTCAGGCTAATATACACCCAAACTAACAGTGAGTGTTTTTAAATTCTCACTTTTTGCTTCCACGCGCTCACATCGGCGGTTTCCCACTTTGATGGTTACATCATGAAGAGAGGCTCGCGCTCCTGCCTCTGGTTAGGCTGCTGTCACACACCCGCACCACGTGACTGACAGCCGCAACCATGTTTCCCACTGTGCATAATGAAGGTCAGGGACACATGCCAAGTCAAATCCGGTAAAAGATGCCTTAAAGTATTTTTTTAATTAAATGTTAATGACGTAACATATAGCAGGAGGTAACTGCTTCATTGTGTGGATTTAGTATTAAATGGTTCGGCCTGCAGCTTTAAAATGCAACATTTTTATTTATGGACAAGCTGGCAAACAGGGTTAAAGATTTCATGTGGCAGGCTGTCCTGTTTATTACATATGCAAGACTTTGCTTACTGTCGTTATGATGAATATTTTGAAGCTTAAAATGCACAGCAAATTTCAAAGTTGACCTTGACGCAGCCACTGACATTCAGTGTGTGCAAACTGACAGGACAAAGTGTACTATACCACCGGCTACGATGAGAAGACGTTACTTTCCCCGTAATGAGGTACACCGATCACCGGGAAAGGAACAGAGGCAAGTTTATGTTGTGCCTTTTGGCTAGCAGATGAAACTCACCATCCCGGGGCACCCCGTAGGCTGTTTTTCGTGCCAAAAGCCTGCACCTTTGCCAGGCCACTCTGCAGGAAAACATCTCTGCTCTCCGAGGGTTGCGGCGCTACTGCTGCAGACTTTGCAAATGTCGGAATGGCTGGCGTGCTCTGGCAGCACAAGCGTGAGGGCAGAGCTGTCCTCTGTTGCGCAATCGGAGCCGCTATGAGGGGTGAGTAATGCCACGGAGGAACGGCGAGGTGACGCGCAACTATGAGGAGCGAATAATGCTACGCAAGAAATGGTGCGGTAAAGTAAATACACTGTCTAATAATTTGTTTTACTATTTAGTAATTACAATTTCTTTTTTTATTAGATTTTAGAGAAACACCTTTTGCCAGAGGTTACTCCATCAACGAACCAAAAATAAAAAAAGAGAGCGAGAGAGAAATGACTTTAATTTAACCAATAAAAATATGCATGAATGTACACTTATATTTATTAGTATTAATCTGACATTTTTAAATAAAAAAAAAAGATGGAAGTGGACTTCTACATGTAAACTCACATCTAAAAATATTCATGGAACAAAGTGTAGAAATAATAATCCCACACAGAGGAAGCAAACCAGTCCATTCCTGAATGCAGTGATGGGACTGCTGTGCCGAGGCGTGTCGACAAATCCAGGAAGTGTTTTATGACGCGCGTATCGACTGACGTCACGGATGACGTCTGAAGCCTCGCTGGTTCAGGTAGCGGGTCGAGTGCTGGCGTGATTTATGAACGAGCGCAATGGATCCTCACGGACAGAGGAGCAACACAAGTGATCTCTCCCAGTAAGGTCTCACACGTCTCTGTGAATAATTAAATGTGTTACTGTTATAATATTCACAAGTCAGTTTGTTTTTCATTACAAGGTGAATTGTTTGTTGTGTAACAAGCAGCTGGAGTACAACAACAACAACACCTCATCTATTAGGCAGAGGTGCAGCGATCCAAGCCTGTACAGGCTTGCTGTGGGATACCTGTGCCTCCTCAGTACCATGTGAAAGGCTTTTCTCCAAAGCCAGAAAGGTTATTTCCAAAAAGAGAAACCAAATGAGTTTATGCACAGTGGAAAAAAAATACCTTAATAAAGATGAATAAGGTCACAGTATGCATAAGCACCATCACCCACACATTAATCAGACAGACTAGATGAATAAAAGAATGAATCACACAGAATCAAATGAATGTGTTTTTATTGCTTATCTTGACACTGATTATTCCCATTCTGACACTGCTGAGAGCATCACAAATTGCTGAAACAGCAATAAAAGGTTTGGCCGTGGTGGTGGTGGTGGTGGTGGGGGGGAGTAACCTTCTCTTAAAGCTCCTTAAAAGGACTCTATATACTAACTTTGTTAGGTAACCTGTTCAACTTCTCATTAGGTTGATCAATCAAATGTCAGTAATTCAGTGCATTTAGGCATGTAGGTCAGGACGACCTGTTGAAGTTCAAACCAAGCATCAGAATTGGGAAGAAAGGTGATTTAAGTAACTTTGAATGTGGTTTTGTGTTAGACAGGCTGGTCTGAGTGTTTTAAAAAATGCTGATCTGCTTGGATCTTCCTGCAAAACCACTGATTGAATTTGATTTTTTAATTTATTTTGAACATACAACTATAAATAAAGTAACAACAAAATACACAGTAAACAGACAGCAAAGTTTAAAAAAAAATCAAGTTGTCAAGAATATCTTTAAACAGCACACAATTTACATACTCGAACCGTCTCTAGGGTTTACAGACTGGTGGAAAGAAGAGAAACTATCCAGGGAACGGCAGCTCTGTGGGTCAAAATACCTCGTTAATGTCAGAGGTCAGAGGAGAAAGGCCAGATGGCTTTGAGCTGATGGAAGGGCAACAGTAACTCCAATTACCATCAGCTAAGAACAGGAAAGGCTCCAAATCACATGAGCTCACCAAAATGGCACAGCAGAAGCTGAGTTTTCATTCGTGCTGCAGCATTTGGATGGTAGAGTCACAGCTTGAGAGCATGGATCCATCCTGCCTTATAATCAACGGTTCGGGCTGGTGGCGGTGGTGTAGTGGTGTGGGGGATATTTTCTTGGCACATTTTGACTCGAGTCCGTCGTTTGGACACCACAGCCTACCTGAATATTGTTGCTAACCACGTCCATCTGTCCCTCTGTGACCACAGTGTAGCCATTTTCTGATGACACACCAGGTCACAGAGCTCAGATCATCCCACACTGGTTTCTCAAACATGACAGTGAGTTCACTTGATTCAAACGGCCTAAATCCAGCAGTGCACCTCTGGAACTGGAGATTCCCATCGTGAATCTGCAGCTACTGTGATGATGCAGTCACGTCAGTATGGATCTCTGAGGAATGTGTCCAGCACCTTGTTGAATCGATGTAGAATTAAGGAAGTTCTGAAAACAAAAGGGGGTCCAACCTGGGACAAGTGTACTTAATAAAGTGGCCAGTGAGTGTATTCTTTACTAGAGAACGTGTTTACTCCATACATGTCCACCCCAAAGTACGTCAGTGTGTGATATCTGCAGTTACTGATCACCCTCCATATCTCACAGTGACTTTAAGCCCACCCGTTTGCTTTAAGTGGCAGCAAAGGTCAAAGATAATGTGGGAAAATCCTACATTTAAACTGGGTAAAATGGTTTCATTCCACTTTTTAACGTTCAGTTGTCAAACATGTAAATATTTTTTAGGCGTGTCAGCCCTGTGGTAGAAGGCTGAGCTGTTCAAAGTCTACAAATTCACAAATATTAATAAATTGAACAGCTCAGTATTAATTTAGAGGAGAAAAGCGGCACTGAAGTTCTTTCGTGGCAAAGATAAGAACAGATCCTTCTCTTATATTTCAAATAGTTTTGTAGAGGCTAATGATATTTTGGAAAAGACCAAAGTTCAACAGCCTGGAAAAGCACCACAGAAGAAGAATGCAAACGTTTAGTGACGTCAGCGGGTCACAGGCTCGATGCAGTTACTGCAAACAGAAGATTTGCAACTAAATATTAAATCTTATTCACTTCAATCCATTTTAACTGTCCCAATACTTTTGCTGACAGGAAAAATGGGTGGGTCCAGACAAAAGGTGCTCTCTTCATAACTGTGTATCAGATCCAAATACCTGGAAATACAATAAAAGCTGAGATGTTGATCTTTTGTCTCATATTGATTTTTTTTTTTTTTTAAACCCAAATGTTTTTGTTCTACAGCAAAAACAAAAAGGACCGGCCTCACCGTTCAGTACCTTTGGAGGGCAGTGTAACCTGCTGCTCTCAAGTTGCTGTTACTTTTAATTTGAACTAAACTTGTGAGATTTTACAGTGCAGCTAAAGCTAATTCACCCTGTTCATGTTTGCTGGAGATAGACTGAAATAGCAGCAATAGAACTATACTTAAAACTATGGTTGCTAAAAGCTAACTAGCAGAGCACGAATAAATGCTTTCAACTACTGAACTTTGGGATTTTACAGGATGGAATAACTTTATTAAAGATCAATTCAATTTAAATTATTTTTACTCTAAACTTTAGGTCATCAGCTCAGCTGAGCTACAAAACTGCTGCAACAACATGTTTGTCTCCCTGAAACAATCCAGTGTTTCAAACTTCAAACCCAGCAGTATCTCAGCCAGATGTGAATGTATGCGTATAAAATGACTGAGTCAAGTATACGTCACATGATAAACTTTTTATTTACACTAAATAAAAGTTGAGGAAGAGACAAACTAGAAAGAAGCAGACAAACAGGCGACTCCTACAGACGGGAACCAACAAGCTCCTAGGACAAGAAAAGAGACGGGTCGTGTTTCATTTATATTTATCACACCAGATGCTACAACGCTCATAATAATATTAAAATATGCAGCAGATTGGTTATTCACATTTAATTTCAGTATTTAAAAACACTCACCTGTGAGTTTTGTGGGTTATTCCAGGCCGTTCCTCACTTGGTACTCATGCACATCTGTGCTGTGCTGTTTGAAGAGCTGCAAATGGAACACCAAGACGGAAGATGCATTTTTATTCATTCCCCTCTCTAAAATACACCACGTCATAATCTTAACTTCTTCACTTCTGTGCAGATCTGCAACAAATGATTGTCTTTAATGGAAGGCTAAAACCCAGGAAACTAGCTAAATTTAAAAAAGCTGAACTCTCCTCTTGATAAAGATGGATTCTTAAAAAACCACTAAAAGCCCGGTACCGGGGATGCCATCCTCTGATGCACCAAGCTTCAGCGGGAATCAAAAATAAAATATTTAAAATGCATTTTCAAAACAATTGTTGCTCATTGCTGCCCTCTGCTGTGTAAAACAATGAGAAACGATGAGATCTGGTTGATGCACACAGTGGAGCAGGTAATGGAACGAACTAGCGTTTATATTCATCCAGTTCTTTATTTTACACACACTCAGCACACACGAGGATGCTGTTTTTTGTGAACACACTCAGACCTGATTGAAACGAGCTCTGATCAGCTGAGGGCCAGTTTAGCTCACTGGTTGAGGAGGCGTCCGTATGCCTCATGGCTGAAACGCAGCGGTGCGAGTCTGACCTCTGACCCTTTGCTGCAGGTCCTCCCCCCCGCCCTCTTTATACAGTCTTCTCTTCACTGCTAACACTATCAAATAAAGGCAAAAAGCCCCCCTCCCTCCTCCAATCAGCCTCTGCAGAACCAAAAACTCAGTTTTCCATCTTAGAGTGAATCAACTCTGTTTATATTTAGACTCAGATTTTATTTACCAAGCCCCAAAGGAAAGCAGATGTTCCAAAGGCAAGCCCCACTCGGAACCAGTTTGGTTTGGCCATTTCAGGCTTGGAGCTTGTGAAAGCAGACCTGGAGCCAGCTGAAACAATGAGAACAGAAAACAGCAAAAAGAAAAACAGCATGAAAAAAAAAACACAGTCTTTGTATGGGCAACCAGCCAATACTCATCCAATCATGAAGTAACTTAAATGGAAAAAGCACAAATCTGAGGTACTGAGGACACTTTGTACCTCTGCACCACAGAGGAACTACTCTACTTTTTAATTCACTACATTTATGTGACACCTCTACTTACTACGTACTTTACTTATGATGTTTTGCAGGGACACACTGACTGTGAATTCTGAGTTGAGAACCAATACTAATATTTTTTTCAGTCTAGTTACTTTGTTTTTGTTTACTACACATTTTTTTCCATGGTTAAAAAAAAAAAAAAAAACTTCAATAAAATTATATATATATAAAAAAAAAAAAAACTGACCCTGAACTGAAGAACCTAATCTGCAAAACTGAGGTGACAAAAGTTATTCATTAAGGTCATTGATCTGATGAATGAAAATGAACATGGTGAATAGTACAGCAGACATTTTTCCACACTGGCTATTTTTACTGCATTAGACCTTTTCTCACTTGTACTAACATACTATTACTGCATTTACACTTATACTATATTGCCAAAATTATTCACTCATCAGTACCAGTCAAAAGTACCATTCATATGAACGGGTGAGTGTGTCCAAACTTTTGAACTTGAGTGATGTCCCATTCTTAATCCACAGGGATTGATATGTCAGCCCACCCTTTGCTGCTGTAACAGCTTCAACTCCTTCCACAAGTTTAGGAATGTTTATGGGACCGTTCTTCCAGAAGTGCATTTGTGAGGTCAGACACTGGTGTTGGCTGAGAAGGCCTGGCTCACAGTCTCCGCTCTATGTCATCCCAAAGGTGTTCTGTCAGGTTGAGGGCAGGACTCTGTGCCGGCCAGTCAAGCTCATCCATGTCTTTATGGAGCTGCTTTATTCACTGGTGTGCAGTCATGTTGGAACAGGAAGGGGCCATCCCCCAACTGTTCCCACAAAGTTAGGAGCATGAAATTGTCCCAAATGTCTTGGTATGCTGAAACATTAAGAGTTCCTTTCTCTGGAACTAAGGGGCCAAGCCCACCCCAGAGAAGTCTTGAGTCCAGTGGTGGTGTGCTTTAACCATATAAAGCCAAAACGTGTCGCCTGGGACACAACGTACTTCAAATGTCCTGCTGTTCATGGACTTCTGGCAACAATTACCATAATAAGCCTACGTTGGCTGTGAAGTGCAATTTCTCAGCTTTCAGAAACGGAATTTTTCTGATAGGACAAACGGTCGTGTAATTACGGTAATTCAAAGTGCGTCTGATCAGACGTCTCAGTGGTGATACGCTCGTGTTAACCAGCTGTTCACGGCAGGTAAGGACAGGTCACAGGTGCATCAGCGGTGATCACCTGGTGTTATAGGGTTAAACCACTGCATCCGGCACTTTGCATTGCACTTGGTGATATAAGGCTTGGATGCAGCTGCTCGGCTCTGCGCTCTCTACGCGCTGTTCTTGAGCTAATCTGAAGGCCACATGAAGTTTGGAGTTCTGTAGCGACTGACTGCAGAAAGGTGGGAACCGCACTATGTGCCTCAGCATCCACTGCCCCCGCTCGGTCACGTTCCAGGCATACCACTTCATGGCTGAGTTGCTGTCATTCCCAGTCACTTCCACTTTGTTATAATACCACCAACAGTTGACTGTGGAATATTATGGTACCACACTGGAATTCACTGAGCTCCTGAGAGCAACACTTTTTTTCACAAATGTTTGTAGAAGTCTGCATAACTGGGTGCTTGGTTTATACACCTGTGGCCATGGAAGCACACCAACTGGCTGATGTTTTCCAGCGACCTGCTGGCCATTGTAGCATCGACAAATACCGCATCTCTGGAAGCGGCATACCACTGGCCACTTTTGGATCCCAGCGTCTCTCATCTGAGCTGTAAACACAGAGGTGGATGCTGCTTTCGGGTTTGAAAGTTAAATTGTGGACATTAGAAGCTCATCAGTATGGTGAGCCATTGTGTTATAAAATGACACAACCATAAATATGACCAGAATAGACGCCCTTTATGGAATAGAGTAAGATTTTTGTGCATGCCAGCTTGGAAGCAGCAACAAGAAGCTGAGGTCGCAGAGCCAACAGGGAAAATACCTTCAACCACATTTCTGAAAACATTTGTGTGATCGTCACACTGGTAAGTGAAAACACATTTCACTGTTGTAGTTACATGCTGTAGGGCTGCACTAGAACATAAAGTGTTGTGAATGAAATATTGTTCCATAATAAATGATATAAAACTACTTCATGAATTACTTTGATTTTTAAGACTCAAAGTAGATTTTTGTGCAACTACAAGGTAAGGATGTTATTACGATGCAATATCAAATGCCAACTAAAACTTTATGCTTTGTAAAGTGTGTATGCGATGCTATGAGATGTAAAAATATAAACTGAAATACAAAATTTATAAGACAAAAAATAAAATAAATATTAAATGAAATAAAATAAACTATTAACAAAGTGTCTTTGCAGGGCAAGAGATGCAAAAATGTTTGCATGTATCACAGTCCCACATGCGAACATTCAAGGATTTACCATTCTTAAGTGTTTCGATGTGAAGCCGCTCACCAAAAGCGGGTTTTAAGAAAATGTCGGTGAACTTGAGCATCGGTCGCTCCCAAAAATAAAGTGACCATTCATTGTATTCATGAGGATCACCCCCTCCTAATTAACCTGTGCCTCGCTGTTGAGCGTTTCCGCATCATCTCCTGCTGCTTCTCCTCTCACGGGTCAGAATGGACTGCGATTGCTCCATTATGTTTATCCGATGTCATCAGCTTTGTGCAGTTATTTTAATAAACATTTTTTCCCTGATGAAATCTGGAGGAGTAAGTTACAACTAAATAAACAATTTCTTTAAGACGGCATTAACTGTATTGGTATTTTACCTGCCTTTTCTCAGGAAAGCTGAGTAGATAATCTCGAGAGTTCAGCTACTAAGCTGAATTAAATAACTGCCCCTGTCACTGAAATGCAGCCTTTCTTTAAATGTGGGTTTCCCGACAAAGCAGCTAAATTATTATATATTCTGAAAGAAATTTGGCGTGAACAGATTTCAGTCTCGCGTGTGGACAGAAGCTGTTTTCTCACTGTTAAATCAATATTGATCTATGTTAGAAACGGGGGAAACAATTCTGCATGAAAGCACTAAGGTCAGAAGCAGTGCTAAAACCCAGCTTTAGAGAGAGAAATCACCCGTGCCAATGAAGTGCTGCCAGAATGCTAGGCTAGGCTAAGCTAAGCTAAGGTCAGGCTGCGAAACAAACCTACTAGTCGTTATAAATACAAAGCGGAAACACGTGCCCTTCAACATTGCAACCACAAATTAATTACCAGCTTGTCACCACTTTACCTCTGCTGACGAAAACAGCTCTGGATAGCATCCGATTAAATATCATTTTAGCTGAAAAGTGCTCCTTTCTCCTGATTCGCGAACCGGTGGTATTGATTAAACTTCCTGTCAGGCCTGATTCCAAGATGACCGAAAAGTCGAACAACCCTCATGAGCACCCTGCACTTTCATTTGATTTCATTTTAAATTTTAAAAAACGCTTTATATATAACCATAACCCGATTTTGCGTTAGACAATCAAATTCAGGAATGAGTTTGATAGTTAAGAAACTACTCTTTACCACTAACTGTACTTATTGAATTTTAATTCATTTTTGTGAAAGCACAAAATATTATTGAAAACCTGTGCTGCTTAGTGAATAACGTGAATAACAATATATATATATATATATATATATATATATATATATATATATATATATATATATATATATATATGGCGGTCTGAGTCCATATAAGCAAGAAAGAATATAAGCAACAGAAATATAACTGAAGCCATACCAGCTCAGACATCGCCCGGATTAACAAGGTCCACGTCAGGTGTTGAGGAAACAGGATACTGATGATAAGTGGACTACTGGAACTGACCTGAAAGATAGGGTCATGGCTAAGTTGGAAACCTGGACCCCTCGAAGCCGATTAACAAAACTATGCGAAGTAGCCTCTGAAAGTCTGCTAGAAACGAATGCAGCACTACGGACAATCCTTACTTCGACCATCACTGAAACCACTCCATCTATAATGAATGAATACCTTTATTAGTCCCACAATGGGGACATTACAGTTAACAGCAGCAACAGTGATCCTTGAGATGCTTGGCTTATAAGATGAACAGCCACACCCTCCATGGAAAAGACAACTAGAGGCTAAGATCAAGGCAGCAGGGAGGGAAGTCAGCCAGCTATCAGAGGTGCAGAAAGGTGTGATGGAGAGGGGTGCCTAAGAGGTATATGCCAGAAGAAGTATATGCCACACACATGTACATGCATACATACATGTAGTCACCATCAAGATCAGTAGAGGTCTACCACACTAGGCAAGACCCCAGGTGCAGGCTGGCCCTGAGACAATTCAGCACATAACAGCAGGGTGCAAGATGCTAGCAGGCAGGGCTGACATGGGACACCATAACCAAGTGGCTGGTATAGTATACAGGAACATCTGTATACTAACCCCCTCATTCTCAACACTCTCATTCTCTGGCTGAGAATGAAAGGCAAACTTTTGATGCCTAACCAACCAGACACTGTAGTGGTGGACAAGTAGAGGAAGAAAACTGTAGTCTTAGATGTTGCAATACCAAGTGAGAAGCAAGAAATGTGAGAATGTGAGAATCTTGATAAATACTGAAGGAAATGAGTTTTTATGAAGCTTTAAATATACTCATGGTATATGTTTGCCCTTACCATCCTACGTCTATTTGCCTGAGAAATTTGTCTTAGACTGGAAAAATAAACATAGTTGATTAAAAATACAGAAGCACAGAATGTTTGGTGTCAAGAACACTGTGTTCCTTCTGGGTATGTCTCTAACTAACAGATGCAAGTACTCTGTCACGGCAATGGTCAGCCACTGACGGAGACCAAACAAACGATAAAGGGAGACTCCGAGGTCATCTGAACACCCAGCTGCTGAAATTCTCTGTTTTCCACATTTTGTTTTGTATAATGATGTAACCAATGTTGATAAGCTGTGACTACATGAAACTGTGGGCTGAAGAAGAGTGTGTGAGCACTTCATGTCATATTCAGTAGCACACTGGGCATGGTATGCGGCTCTGACCCAGATTAATCTGTAAACTGTGTGACAAATGGATAATTAAATGTAATAATTGTTTATTCCGTTGTTTTGTGTCATTCCTGTTCCGGCCAGTTGGGAATCTATCTATCTATCTATCTATCGAGAGAGAGGAGAGATGCATCTGTGCAATAAGCCATACGCTTTTAAATTCATAGCCATTTCAACAGAGTTTGGTTGGCACCTGCTTTGGCAACACAAGCACGCTGACTGTAATTCTTACACACTCTCCATCCAACATGAGAAGTATCACTGTGTAAAATGAACATTGGTTTAATTGCTGTCTCAGCTGATGCAAGGTGTGATGTCACTCCCGTGCAAACTCCATGTGGTCGCCTGGACACCTCCGACCTGTGTGCTGGGCCTCACACGCAGACTCAGAACAGGCTGACCCGGAGGAGAAGCACGTCGGCCATTTTGCTCGGAAGGGGGCCTCGGCTTCAACACGTGAGAGGGAGAGAGAGGAGTGAGAAGAGAACGAAACAGCCCGGTATCTCTGCTTTCCGAGAGGATATTATTCATGTTTGAACCGACAGAGGCATAGGAAGCCAACACAATGCCCACAGTCACTCTGCCGCCAAAGGAGAACGCCCTCTTCAAGAGAATTCTGGTAGGTTGAAATACCTGGGATCACGTTAGCTTGTTGGCTAATGGTAGTTTGCCAAGTAGCCGTCAATTGTAGAAGCGAGAGCTAGCGGCCAGTGAGTTGATAGGGAATTAGGGAAAAATTCGGTTCGCCAGGTGCATCGTAATTATCACGGCACTGTTATTTAGTAGTAGGTGGAACACTGAGAAAACAGTACAGCTGAGTAACAGCCAGTCATGTGGTGTTGTAGCTATGCTGGTTGGCCTTGCAATACATTCAAAGTATACCAAATACAAAGCTGTTTGAGAGATGACAACCATGTACAAATTGTGATGGCGGATTGCTTTAGCTTTCTGGTTTAACGGCTGCAAATTGGAAACGTATTTGGCTGCACTGTCAGTCTACGTTTGTCCGGTGAGTGCGGTCCTAAACAGTTAGCAGCTAGTTGGAGTAGTTAAGTTCAGTGGCTGCAGCAGCTAGCCACCGTATCTGCCGGTAACTTGTCAAATGGAGATGTAACAGGGAACTTTGTTACTGTTTCTCCGTGTAGCATAGACAAGAAGGCTCATTGGCTTATTAAGTAATTTGAATTCACATGAACTATAAACACGCCATCGTCTTGTACAGTTACCCTCTGCTGTGTGCCGTTTGACAGTTGTTTACTGTGGGTTAAACTGTATGTACAGTCAGACACATTATAAGGAAGAAGCTCAGAACTCACAAGAGTTCTGTATTGAAATCTGTTGCAGGAACCTTTTAACAACGTTTTAGAGCAAAATCAAGTTTTAAGTTTGAAGAGTTTATTCAAATCAGATTTAACTAACGCATGCAGCTTTCACGTTCCTATGACCGCTGATATTGAAGTTAAAAGTGGTTGAGAATAACTGTTCAAATAAGATGTGTCTACCGATAAATGCTCGGTACTGTTGCTCCTATAAGGACCTTGATTCCAGTCCTGCAAAGATTTTCTGTTTCAGAGGACTTGCTGAGAAGCACCTGCTGCATGTTCCTGGAGAATTGAGAAGACTGTTATTTTTTATTGACTTATTTATATTTTGATTCCATCAGTTTCTGGACCAGTGAAGTGTTAAAAAAAATCATTTTCTGCACAATGTTTTTTTTTTCTCCTGTTTTCATATCAGCACTTATGGGGCAGTAAATACACTGATACCAATGTATTGTGCGAAGCCAGCATTAGCATTGTTGTCAGCAAGCTCTAGTTAATTCAGCATTTCCAGCATTAATAGAATTGTGTACAATTCTAACACTCCAACACTAACATTTTTCTTTATATCAGGGGTTATTTCTTCCTGTCAGACAGATAGTGTTGTGTGAATTGGCAGGATATCCACTGAGATGGCTGTGAGCGGGGCTGCTTGTCTGATTTCATCTTATCCACAGCCCTCCATCATCAAGTGCTACTTCCTCCATTTTTATCAGGAAGGCAGCGTTAGGAGTATGTGATGCTTTCCTTTTGCTGGCTGCAGGAAGGATGGTGTCATTAGCACACAGTGTTTGCGTTTAGCACATCTACAGTAATGCCCATTTCGTGGACTTTCTCCCAACTCTGCAGCTTCAGGTGGCTCATGTAATGTGTTTCGCCCTTTTTCGCAGAGATGTTACGAGCACAAGCAGTACAGAAATGGCCTGAAGTTCTGCAAACAGATCCTGGGCAACCCCAAGTTTTCTGAGCATGGAGGTAAGAGCCTGACTTTGCCCGGCACTATGCTGCTCACACTAGACTGATACACCATGTTGGACTATCAGCCACTTTCTGCTATGTTTGACGGGTTACTTCACAAGTTTTTACACACAATGTGAGGTGGTGATTGTTGTGTAATTGTGTCTCTGTTGCTTCATTTAAAAACACAGTCACCCTTCTATACAGCTGAATAAGCATAAAAAATCTTGGTGTGAATACATTCAGAAACCAGAAAATTTGCATCTTTACAGGAAACACTGGTTCTCTGTTTCAGAATACTAGTTCAACACTTGAGGTTGTACATGAGTAACATTAATTTACACATTGTAAAAACACAAGCAGCGTGTTATTATTGGTACTGTATACCGCAATAAACTGTAAGGAAAATATAATAAAATGGATGGAAAATGAACTGGTACTGAAATAGGGTTTTTCTATTCTGACTGAGCACCAAACCACCAACGCCCAGCATAGCATTCTTACTGGGATGAACTAAGAATATCATGATACCAGAGGTTCAACAGTCAGTAACAGCCACAGTGGAATTACATAATTCTCAGCATCCAATTTGATACCAAGAAGTTTGATTAAGAAGTTATTTTAAATCTGTGACATGTTGGTGGCACAAAATTTTATTTAATATGTTAGCCAGTGGCGGTTTCTGATATGGGCGACATGGGCAGCCGCCCAGGGCGGCATTTCATCTAGGGCGGCATGACCGCCCCCCTTCCCCCAATGCATTGCGATCGCCGCAGCAGCGCCTACCGCACTACTCCACTTGTGGGGTAATGGGCGCCCTCTGCCTGCTGTGTATTGCATGTAGCTTTCTGCAATGGTCAGACAGGTTGTAACAGAAGGAAAGGGGCAGGCGGGGGATTCTCTGTCTCTCTGTCACTGCTTCACTAGATCGTCACACACACACAGCGCTGCCCCGCCCCCTTCTCCTGCGAGTCAAGTGAAGCAGTGATGGCGTGAGAGTGAGACAGTCAGCCGGGTTCATTCATTCATGCCTGTACAGTTTTGGCCTGGTTACAGCCAACAGTAACTGCTGAATTATAAATAAAGGCAACTCACCCAAAGCTCTGTATATTTACCTCCGCCAAGGAGGTTATGTTTTCGGTCGCGTTGTTTGTTTGTCTGTTTGTCTGTCTGTTTGTCAGCAGAATTACTCCAAAAGTTATGAACGGATGTCACTGAAATTTTGTGGAGCGGTTGGAAATGACAAGAGGAAGCAGTGATTAAATTTTGGTGGCGATCCAAATCACGATCTGGATCCAGGAATTTTTTTTAAGGATTCTTCAGTATTGCGGGATACAGGCAGAGCCTTCCCCTTTAAGAGACACCACCCACTTTTCTCTGCCCCGTGTGTGTGTATGCGGGCTAGCGTGGGAGACGAGCGCGAGGGAAAAAGTGTGTTCGGTGGCGGTGGAAAAAGGAATAAAAGTTCTGTTGCTAAAATCCTTCGACTTGCTGCATTTCTCCGCCTTGCTAAAGGTGACCCACATGGATGAGCAAGTTAGTTACCAGCCACGAGCCAAGCGAAGTAGAGACCAGAGGTCTCCCTACTACGGTTAGGAGCCGCGATCTGGTCGAGGTAACACACTATTGCGGGATAGGGGGTTATTGTTGTCTGGGAAAGATGAAAGATTATTTCAAAGTATTTAGATACACGTATTACAGCGTCAGTGACCCTATGGCCTTAGCGGAGGTTTGCGCTCTCTGAGTGCTTCTAGTTAAATATATATCACACCTGGTGCTATTAACATGAGTTTCAATGGAGGTTTTGTTGTGTTGGGCTGGCAACTGTCAGTCAGATCTGACAACCCTGTGGATGGGCGGTGGTTATAACCTATTCAGCTTCAGTGCAAATTACGGCAGATGGAAAGGAAAAGGTCAAAGCCACCAGGTGTGCAGTTTAGGAAAAAGAGAAAAGAACAACAGGAGAAATAAGCAAAGATGAAGGTAAGCAGAAGCTGTGTAATATTTCAGTTTCTTCCATGTTTTTTCAAATAAAATTTAAAAGAAATTCTGAGTGTGCCTGTGATGGTGGGGAGACCTTCAGTTAAAAGCTGTCTGTCAGACCATGGCAGAAAGCTACATGCACCACACAGCAGGTGCTCATTACCCCCCAAGTGGAGTAGTGCGGTAGGCGCTGCTGCGCGATTGCTATGGGGGGTTGGGGTGGGGGTGGGAGGGCGCCGGCAGGGATGCTCGCCCAGGGCGCCAAACAGGCTAGGACCGCCACTGATGTTAGCATTATATTGTGTTGGTTGCTGAGTAGGCTACTAATGTTGCCATGAGGGCCAATATTAGTTACATTATTTTAGCTTAAGCTAAAGGCTTAAATGTGTATATATAACATTAGCCATTTATTACATTTTAGCCTGTGGAACATAGCTGATTTGGTTTCAGCAGAAATAGTACTAACTTTTTGTATCTACAGTACTGTGCAAAACTCTTGAGCCACCCCTCACTTTTTGTATTTTGCTTCCAAGGAGCCGGGCTTGTAATTTTTAAAGTGTTTCAAAGTGGTTTTTCAGGCTTTCTGAAGACCTTTCAAAGTTTTTCTTTGGACATTTGCTGCCTTTTCACTCCTTTTCAGTCTAGTCCATTGTATCTTTTGGTACTTTGTTACTAGCAGCCTGTCACAAAACACAGTCTGTTTTCATATTTTAATTTCTTTGGTTGAATCTATGAAAACTGCCAAAGACAGCACAATTTTATAGACACAAAATTATATTTTTGCACCAGCAAGATGATTCCCAAAGAGCTATTAACTGAAAAGTTGATGTATCTTGGCAGTGCGTCCTCTCCACCTGTCCAGAAAACTGGACAGTAGAAAGAAGAGGCAGGCCTAAAAAACTATCTGCAGTAGATAAACAGTATCTGAATCTTAATGTCCTTAAACACAGAACATAAGACAACTTTGATCCATCTGCTGTTTTAAGCCTCATCAGAAATGGTCTCAGTGGAAAGGTGACTGTCGAGAAGCCATTCTTAAGAAAGGCTGAAGTATGCCAAATTACACAAGAACTTGAAAATCAGTGGCAACATGTTTTATGAAATGTTTGGTTCAAATTGTCATCAGTATGCATGGAGGAGGAGAAAGGTACAACACTTGGTGTCTACAGCCATATTTAAAACATGCTGGAGGCTCTGTCTGAGAGTTCAGGCTGGGCTAAGCGATAAAGGTTGTCATACCAAGTGATGATTTTAAAACTCGGTAGAATTGTACAGACTCTCTTTTGTCTGCACCCATTTCTCATTTTTCCTAGCAAAATGTAAAGAAATGAAGGGTGTTTCAAGGCTTTTGCACACTGCTGTATGTTACTGCCTTCATTTCTGGAAGAATTGCAATGCTGACCAAATTGCTGCCCTATGGTACCCATGGTACACAAAAAACAAAACAAAACCCCCCAAAACTGTTGTCGCGTTCTCAGTAGAGGTGTAACAGTTCACTGCAGTTAACCCATAACTGCGGTATAAAGGCCGAACAGATCACAGTTATTATACTGAGGAAAAAAAAAGATCTAAACAAATTGGAGGTCCGTCTGTTTTACCCTCTGTACCCCATAGCGGCCGTCTTACGTTTCCCTATAATGGTCATGGCTGGCTGTCGTGTTTCTACTACTGTTTGTGTATAAAAACATTTTGATACACATTATATTTTGGCATATTTTAATAATGACATCTATTTACTCTGGAGGAGGCTGTAAAACTTTGTGAAAAGAGTTCAAAACAAGTCTGAGCTGAGTTGTTAAGGATTTCCAGGACTTCTCTGTGTGTAACCAGTTATTTCAGAAAGAGCTGCTGATTTGGCTGTTTTTGGCTCGTGTCGCTGAAACTTTCTTCAGGGTGGATTGTGGATGACTCGGACACTTAGCACATAAACTCTCATATGATGTGAGAATGTAATCAAGCTGTTCATCAGAGGGAAAGTGTGATTTTTAGGAGATTAAATGGCATAATGTTAGCTTATAACCAGCTGTTGTTGATTAGCCTGTTCCTGTCAGCTGTCTGTAATCAGGAAGGTCACAGGTCTGATCTGCTGAAAATCAGTAATTGCGGCAATATTGGGAATAAAGAAGCATGAGGTGATAATAAGGTGATATGTAGCTATACCGCTCAGATGATAAAGAGATACTGATCTAGGGTCTGTTCTCATGAATCTCATTAGAAGAGGATTATTTTGTTAGCTTTTTTCCTGAGGAATGTTGTGTTGCTTTGTGTGTTAGTAGTGAAACAACAACAGACCTCTCACGTGATATGTAGACATTGATCAGTTCATCATCAGTTATCATTTTTCTGGTCAAATGTTGCTTTTATGTTCATTGAAAGGTTTTTGTTATTGTTTGCAGGAAAGAAAGAAAGAAATTCTAAGTCATTTGTTTGTTTTGGTCACATCATCATTTGATCCAGAAAAAATAATTTCATATATGCAAATAAACTGAAATTTATCCAACCGTTGCTTCTGTACCGCAATATGAACCAAACTGTGGAAGTTTTGGTACTGTTACACCTTTTAGCTTTCAGAATCTTGGTATTGAAAACTGTTCAGATGAACAACCCCAGGATAGCTGCACCATCACAGCAACAATCCAAGATGGCCGCTCTTTGAATCTGAACACTACACCAATATATACTGCGTTTGAACACGTTTCTCTATTTATGGCTCATTAAATAAACTGTAGATAAACCTTTGTCCATCTTTTATCTCCGGCAGACACAAGCTCGACACTGGCAACAAAATCTCTGGAGTTGTGGTTTTGTTGTGTTGACAGTTAGGGTGTGACATCATTCCCAGCTCTGATTTTCAGCATGTTAACACTTCCATAATGAACTTGAATGCAAGTTCATTATCGAATGAGCGGAACCGTACCAGCCAGCCTCAGGGCAAACGGTTTCCTCCATCTGCTGGGAAGCCTGAAAACCGGAAGAGTGGAGGCGGCTACAGCAGTTTAAAGCTTTGTTTTGGAATAATATTTTTATGTATCACACATGGCTCACAGTTCCAGTATCTATTATCAGTGTGTATAGTCCTCTCAGAAATGTTATCGGGTCGTGGATCAGGCTGTTCAAGACTGGCCGATGCTGATTACATTTTACAGCTTGAGAGAATGAAGTAATGATACACTGAATTACTTCAGCCACTATGTGCAGAGAGTAACATTGTGTAACAGTGGCAAAATAAATAACTCATGTCAGCTTTGAATGTGTTCCTCTCCCTTTCCTCTGCTCCAGAGACGCTGGCCATGAAGGGTTTAACTCTCAACTGTCTGGGAAAGAAGGAGGAGGCCTATGAACTAGTGAGACGAGGTTTACGCAATGATCTCAAGAGCCACGTCTGTATCCTTTCTTCGCTGCTTCAGTGCTCCTGGCTTTTGTTCAGTTAAATAGTGCAGCTACTGATTTCACCCTGAGAAACTGGTGAGAAATGCCTGCGTAACGCCTGCTTGGTTCTTCTTGTTTTACATATTAAGTAGTGGAAAGTGTGGGTGTGTGTTTGTGTGCGTTTTTCCATAACTGGCTCACCATACCAGGCTGGCACGTGTATGGCCTGTTGCAGCGCTCGGATAAAAAGTATGATGAGGCCATCAAGTGTTACCGCAATGCTCTAAAGTGGGACAAGGACAATCTGCAGATCCTCCGAGACCTTTCCTTGCTACAGATCCAGATGAGAGACTTGGAGGGATACAGGGTGAGTAATGAACAATAGACAATCCAGGTATAAGATAGAGGTCATTAGATGAGATTGAGCAAAACCATTACGCAGTGTCAGTTAATTCCCTCTCCAACATGCACAATGTGGAGAGTCAGTAAACATAGACAGTGGCGGACGTAACTTTGCTGCTTATGTGTGTGATGTCGCTCTCTCTTCAGGAGACTCGGTACCAGCTACTACAGCTCCGTCCAGCCCAACGGGCCTCGTGGATCGGATATGCGGTGGCTTATCACCTGCTAGAGGATTTTGAGATGGCTGCCAAGATTGTTGAGGAGTTCCGTAAAACACAGCAGGTGAGCAGCTCACAGGACTGTAAAGATTTATTTAAATATTACATATTTCCAAAGAGCAACAAGATGCAGCATAACCGTTTTTCATGTATAATCCTCTTTAAAAAGCAACAAAACAAAACCAAAAACAGAGCATCACTCCCATTAAAGCGGACCAGCAAAAAAGGGGCAAACTTTTTGCATCAAACATTGAGAATATATTTTGCTGGAGACAAAGTCTCGATTTTAGTAACCATGACAAAATACACGCCAGATAAGTCAGTGACTGTGCTGATTTACATGCGCAGACAGAGGAAAGGTTAAAAGCATGGACAGTATAACTACTGTGATGCCACTCGCTGGTTTCTGAACTCCTTTTGAAGCCTTGAGATGAACATGTGACAAGTCGTTAAAATACCAGAAATATGAACCGAGATTTACAAAATAGATTTAATTTTTTTATTCTGTATGACCCAAAACGAGCGACTAAGACAATTAACTCAGCAGCAAAGTGTTTAGAGTGGTCAAGAAGAAACCCTGTTCCCATATACTACGTTTCCACCTCCGAGGTGCCAGTGCTGGTGTCAGTTTCAATAAACCGGCGAAACACTTAAGAACGGGCCCGCGTTTCCACCGCGCTTTGTGAACTGATCCTTTACATATGAGTGTGGGCGGGTCCTCGTCTGGACACAGAGCTGAAAGGCACAAACGTGGGAGAACACGCTCCCCTTCTTGTGCTGCGAACACATTTTACGGTCCAAACCAAACTTCAGCGTTTTGTGTGCAGCACAGACAGCGATTAGAGCAAGATGACAGTACGCACTTTGTGTCCTTTTATCTGTGATATGAAGTGATACAGAGCAGCAAGTTCAACCTTAGAGCCCAACCGAATTCACAGCCGTGAAAATTTCATCGCTTTCCTCATGTAATGCACACCATGCAGTGAAATAGTGGTAGAAAACTTTATGTTGAGAATGGCAGAGTCACGCCCTTCTGTCGCTTTCGTCACACGTTCTTGGTTTGAGACCAGCTAAACTTGCGGGGCCCTGAGTTGAACCTGTTTTTTGGCCAAGCACTGAGTGTGTTTGTGGTGGAAAAAATGCTGAACGGTTCAAATACTGGCACCGGCACGGCTCCTGGTCAGTGAAAAGAGTCCATAGACCGGGGCAGGGCAGGTAGTGAGGCAGATAGCTATTGCACAGAAGGGAAAAGAGTTTCTGAAAGTGACTGTGCATCCATCATCTGTCTCCCGGGGGGTGGGGGTCCTAATCGACGGAGGTGGTGGGGGAGTGATGGAAGAAGCTGTTACAGTCTGCTGGAGCGTGCCTTTAATGTCCTCAATCTTTTCCCTGATGGAAGGGGATCAGTTTGGATGAGCAGGGGCTCTGGCAGTGCTGCTGGCCTCTACATTATAATAATTATATACTTTTGAAGTTCAAAGTAAAACATCCAGCCTAAGACATATTAGGCAGTCCACTCGGCCATGCTCCACTTGTACTTGTTTTGAATCAAGTTTTCTATTTTTTATGTGGTGTGTTTTTTTAGACATCGCCAGACAAAGTGGACTATGAGTACAGTGAACTGCTGCTGTATCAGAACCAGTTCTAAGGGAAGCCGGCCTGCACAAGGAGGCCCTTGATCACCTCAAAACCTATGAGAAACAGATCTGTGACAAGCTGGCTGTGGAGGAGACCAGAGGTGGGCTAGTTAAAGCGCTGCTCATTGAGTGTTTGGTTGGGGGTTGTGAAATAAGTCAGTCAAGTCTGCCGTTTTTTTTCTGGAAAGAGTGTTGAGCTCCTTTTGATAAGGAAACTATTTATTCCCTTCATTCTAACGTCTTTACCAACAAAATAGATTTGGTACCCTATTGAGAATAAGGCACACTTTCAGTGTGTTGTGTAGTTAGTGTTGAATGTGTGTAATCTCTGAGTGTGTGTGTTTGTGTTGTAGGAGAGGTGCTGCTGAAGCTGGAGAGATCTCAGGAGGCTTCAGAGGTCTACCAGAGACTCCAGGAGAGGAACCCAGAGAACTGTGCCTACTACCAGGGCCTGGAAAAGGCCTTAAAGCCGGGTGAGGACTTTTTAATCCAATATCACAGTTATTGTTATTTTATTAAAGGATCATGCAAATCCTATCAGTTTCACTTCTGTGTTTTAATCATCTGCTTGTGTCTATGTATATGATTATTAGTACTACAAATACTCAGGTATACTGACCATACTGTTATGAAAGCTGTCCTCCTCCAGTAGGGCTGTGCTCATATTGGCTGTGATAGTAAAAAACTATCAGTTCCTCCTTTGTCCCCGGGGGTCTCCACAGCTCCACATGTTGATTTGGGTTTTAAGTTGACTTCTAGGCTGGATGCTCTTCCTGAGGGCTGTACCCTGAAGCAGGATTTCGGTTTTTTCCAGCTAACTTCATGGTTATCCCTGGATTTTCTGTATGAAGGTGGTTCACTTTCTTAGCGGATATATTGCCATGGTAACTTATGGTGTGGAGCAGGTCAGGGTCAGATTGGAGATGAACAGGTGTGAATGCGCTGCCTGCTGACCGATCAGTTCTCCAGAAGATCGTGTCACCACTCTGTGAGGAACAAGTTTTTCAGTAGCTTTTCAAAATCTTTGGTTTCCCTAACGAGCATCAGCAATAAATATGTATGCTGGCTGAATGGTAAATGGATGTAGCGCTTTTCTACTCTACTTATGGCATGACTTCAGACATGTGAGGAGGAGGAGATACCAGCAGCTGGTGATGTGTGACCCAAATATCGTTGGGGCACTGGCTAACTGTTTTCACTAATAATCACTAATTAATCACAGCCATAATAAATTATCCAGCCCACGGGCCTTGAATTGACAACGTGCTGTACACCTAGTGGGGTAAACATTTCTTGTATTGACTTAAATATTTTACCTTTTGACTTTTATCAGGAGATTTTCACATTAAACATTAGAATGAGTAAATAAATAAACGTAATCTTGAGTATGAACGTGATGTTGGAGTCAGCACAGATGGATTGAAGTCTCTTTTGATTTGCTTCTTCATTTATTTACAGGGTTTTCAGCAGCTCCTTGAAATCGATTTTGTGCATATTAGTTATAGCCTGAAACTCCTGCTAATAAACGTACTGACACACTGAGACTCATTGTTGAAGAGAGAGTCAGAAGAACTTCCTGACTGGTTGGAGCACACATACAGCAAAGTGCTTCTTATGACTATGCTGAGCAGATAAGCAGCCCACACTGAACAACGCATCCAAACCTAGAGGCAGGCAGGATCAGCAGCAGCAGATCATTGATGTTCCTCTTCTCTGAGTTGAGAACCATAATCTGAAGCTGCAGTGCACGTTGAAGTGAAAGCTTAGCCTAGTCTGTGTGTGTGTCTGCTGAGCTGCAGATGTTAGAATTTGTATCAACAGCATGGATCCATGGAGCCTACGCTCTGTGTCAACAGGTTCAGGTGCTTTATTGGTGAGGGGAATGTATTCTTGGTCTTACTACAGCCGTCTTGTCTGCTGCTGACCGTGTTCTTTATGGCCACAGTTTGTCTTCTAATGCCTGCTTTCAACAAGAGAATTAACAGTTGTGTCTCAGACTGGTTTCATAACAAAACAGTGGATTTAGTGGACTTGTGAGGCTTCCCAGTGACCAGAATGCAGTAAAACACCTTTGGGATGTGGTGTGAATGTGTGGTACTAACTGTCCACTGCAGTATTGGTTGAGGATGATATGGTGCCTGATCATTTTTCTCCTCTGTCTCTTCAGGCAGTATAGAGGCACGTCAGAACATTTATGAGGAGTCCTGGGTAAAGTTTCCTAAAGGCCTGGTTCCTCGAAGAACTTGCCCCTTAATTTCCTTACAGGTAAACTTAGTAGGAATGGACTGATGAGGCTTGCATATATGCTTTTTGTCCTCCTTTTATTTTGTGTGTTTTTTTAAATACCACATTGTAATGATGTTATTCACCTATTCTTTTCACTGCTTATGTTTTTTTCTTCAACATTTTAATAGAGCCGTCAGCCTGCCAGGAACTACAGATAAAAAATGAGTATGGTTAAATCTGTCCCACTTTTTACTCCTAGTTTTACTGAGACAAACTGCTTTGTCTCCCCTCTCCTGCATTTAAGTCCTGCTCTTCTTTGTTTTCCTAATCCTCAACTGTCCTGACACTTTCATTGCTCACTAAAAAAAAAAGGTTTCCACTGACTCCTTTGCAGCAGTGTGAGGCTCCCTGCTACTTAGCTACCAGGATAATAGTTAAATAGATATTGTTAAAGTTAGTCTTACTTTAGGTGTTAGTGTACATCAGCTGAGAAGATTCTGTACCCTTCAGGGTGGGACAATACACCTTAGTTGTGTTTACAGAGAGAGGGATGGTCTCCAATAATCACTGGACCAATAATAACCCTGCAGCATCACCAGGGTCACAGCAGTTATGTTTTTGATAGGAAGGAGCTGTGAAAAGCAAATGTTACTGCTCCACTTTGTGCAGGTGTTGTGTACAGACTTCCACATAGCCCTGAAATCTTCAAGCTGCAGCCTGATGCTGGTTGGATCAAAGTAGCAACTTTGGAATGGTGGACTTGTTTGTCTTTGTAGGATTCATCTCCTCTAAAATATCATCATCAACAGTTAAAATTCATCGAATAACTCTGACACAACAAATAGGAATGAAGCAGCTGTTAGGGCTGCGGCTACAACTCAAAGAACCGGGATAGATACTTATACTAAACGGTCCTTCATTGTCTTTGTGTTTGCACTCAGAGTTGATGTCAACAATAATAAGGCAGCTCATGAGTTGATGATATGTTAGTGTAAATGACACTTTAGGGAGTGTAAATAATCTCACTTTGCTGTATCTTTGCTGTGTGTTGTGCTGGCCAGGGGAGAAATTTCGTGAATGTCTGGACAGCTACTTGAGGATGAACTTGAGCAAAGGTTGCCCACCTGTCTTTACTACCCTAAAATCACTCTACGCTGATCAACAAAAGGTATGCAGGATGACCTTTAAAATAACTGCTTTTATTTTGAAAAACTTGTTCAAATATAAAGGGATAAAGTTGTTTTCTCTGTATGCAGGTTACAGTTATTGAAGAATTAGTAGTTGGCTATGAAACCTGTTTACAAAGCTGTCGAATGTTTAGTGAAAATGGTGAGTGCTGCTTGGTCATAACTTTTTCCATCACCTTTATTTTTGTGACTTCAGTAAATGACGTATAAATGTGTGGGGCTCAGTGAGACTTATATTGAATGTGTCTACAGATGATGGAAAGGAGGAACCCCCTACCACCCTGCTGTGGGTACAGTATTTCCTGGCACAGCACTTTGACTTCATTGGCCAGCCCGGCCTGGCTCTGGAGTATATTAATGCAGCCATCGACAGCACACCCACACTCATTGAGCTCTTCCTCATCAAGGCCAAGATCTACAAGGTTTAGTGGAAAGCTTTGTACACACAGATGCTATTTTATGCCCTTTTTTCATCTTTCCTAACCTGCTTCCTCTGCACTGCAGCACGCAGGCAACATAAAGGAAGCTGCTCGGTGGATGGACGAGGCTCAGGCCCTGGACACTGCAGACCGCTTCATCAATTCCAAGTGTGCCAAGTACATGCTGAAGGCTGGCCTCATCAAGGAAGCAGAGGAGATGTGCTCCAAGTTCACACGAGTAAGAGAGATGGCATGTGTTATTGTCCCTGAGTGCTGTCAGTGATCGAGAGAGAGAGTTTGAATGTGACGGGCAATGAAGGTGTAGACCTGAACTGCTGCTGTTTTGTCTCCAAGTTTGAGGACATATTTTTGTTTGTTTGCAGCTTTTAACTATATTGATCTATCGATCAAGATAGAGCTAGGTAGGCGTGTACATGTATATGGTATGTAGTTTGCCGTGTTTCTTCTTGATGTTGCCGTCACTTGGAATTGCTACATCTATCACTACGGTTTTCTTTCTTCCTCTGCTTGTCCGGTGGGTTAGCCATCACAGGTTTGTCTGTCTGTATCTGGACATCCCACAGGGTCTTAGCTCTGTTATTTTTAACCACCCGTGGAGCCATATCCCACTTTGCTGAGCTTTGGCCCCTGTAGGCCATAGCTGTGGATGGTGGGGGTTACCCCTCTACTGCTCCTAGCTGGTTGTTGCTGCCTCCACCAGGATGTTGGTTCCAGGGAGCGTGGTCAGATGTTATGGTGTGGTTGTTGGACCGTTCCCTTGGCCCTGTTCTTGGCTCATGCTGGGGTGGCCGGCCTTTGACGGCGTGAGCTACTTGTTGTCTCTGGTTCTCTGGGGCCCCTCCTCCTTCCTCTTGTGGGGTGCACACACAGTTGCCATCTGGATGGGATGCGTGGCCTTGGGTCTTTAGTGCTTTTGGGAGGCCGTGGACAGCCTGGCTCTCCTGGGTCTTTTTGTTTTTCTGTTCGTTTCTTTTGTTTATTATTGTTTGTCCTTTTTTGCATGTTTTCTTGCAGGTGGAGCAGTTGATACTTACTTGTCTCTTGTCACATCTCTTATTTTTTTTCCCTTTTCTGTTTTTTTCCTCTTACCTGCCAGCTCTGGTGTTGTTGTATTTCACATGTATACATGTGAATAAAAATGATTAAATGAATAAAAGAAAAAGACTAACAAGAGCAGGTGTTTACCTATAGGTGTTTCGTGGCAGTGGCACAGTGGGTAGGCGCTCGCCTTGCAGACGGAAGATTGCAGGTTCAAGCCCCTGTACCTGCGCTGCGTTGTGTCCTTGGGCAAGACACTTAAACCACATTGCCTAACGGTAGCGCCCGTCTCTGGCTGCATGACCGCAGATGCTCGTCTCTGGATGAGTGAATCTGGAACGATCATTTCATTGTGTGCCTTGTGCGCACACTGACAGTGAATCTAACATCTATAGACAGTTTATTAAGCTCATCTTGGGAAAATTAATTAAAAACAGTGCATTCAGTCTTTTTTTTTTTTTTTTTTTGCATTTTTGGCCACAGTGGCTTTTATCATCAGTGGAGAGTGACAGGAAATGGGGGAAAGATACAGGGGAAGACATGCAGGCAAATTGGCGACGGGCCGGGACGCAAACCCACGCCGCCCGCACCGCAACGCCGCATGTGTATGTGGTCGCCGGCTTCACCACTGAGCCACCCAGGCGCCCACAACAGTGCATTCAGATAATGATTCTGATCATAAAAGCTGCCAGACAGGACAGGTTATTGAAAAAATACCATGACATTCATTCCTGTGATGAGTGGATGCAACAGGGTGGTGAACTGGTCTGCTGGCAGTCCAGATCTTTCACCAACTGAACATATTTGGTGCATCATGAAACGACTGTTGACTTAAGACTGTTGAGCAGCTAGAATCCAGTTCTCTGTCAAATGTCCGGCAACTAGTCTGAGTTCCCAGATGTTTACAGACTGTTAGAAGAACAGGGGATGTCCCACAGTGGGGAATATGGCCATGTCCCAACTTTTTTAAGACACATTGCTGCCATTAAATTCAAAATGAGCTAATATTTTTATTAAAATAGTCCATTTTCTATTTAATCATAGATATTTTGTCTGTTATCTGTGAATAAAATGAGTCTGTAGATTTTGTTCTGTTTTGTTTGGTATATTTACATTTTACACAGCCTCCCAATTTTGGGGGATTTGGGAATGTAAAAAAATGAAACTAATAAAAACAAACCTAAAACATTTCTGAACAATTAAAAAATAAACTGAAATGAGCAAACCCAGTGTGGAACATCAAACTCTGGAAATGAACTGAAACCAAATTTAAAGCTAATGAAAATAGACATCTATAAAAATAGATTGCATTCCCTTTTGTATCACTCTTTGTGACACAGCCAATGTAATACTGCTGAGCTGAAACAATGCTGCTGCCAGCTGAATGCTATGAAGTCAAATATGACGGTCAAAGCTGGATGTGATCTGAGTACATGAACCTGGTTATTTACATAAACCTGTCCTTCAGCTACCTTTACTCCAGCTCACGTCATTGGCCTCAGTTTGTCTTTGGCAACACAAAGTAATAGCAGAAGTTTGTGTTTTCCAGGAGGGCACGTCAGCGGTGGAGAACCTGAATGAGATGCAGTGCATGTGGTTCCAGACAGAGTGTGCCTTGGCCTACAAAGGCATGAACAAGTTTGGAGAGGCCCTGAAGAAGTGCCATGAGATCGAGAGAGTGAGTTTGTTGTTTATATTCACACATTCCACCTTTGTGGTAAATGCAAACATTTAAATTAAATGTAGGAAACCTTTGTTATGCCTTGCTAACTGCACAGCTCTTTGATCCCAGTTAACTCACATATCCTCAGGCTTCTAGCCAGCGGTTGATCGCCCGGCGCTGCGCCATTCTGAGGTTGTCTCTTGCGCCGGGCTGAGAATTTCACACGGTTCACTATCAAAACTGTTCTGTCACTGCAATTAGCAAGTGGGCGCACTCCGCACACACCACCCCGTCATCGATACCAGACGGATTTTTTTTTTTCTTTCTTTCCCCTCTGGCTAGATCATTGCACTATAGTATTATTTCACCACAATTTGCAATCTACCACCGGGCACGGCCAGGTTCGTTCACAATGTGCACACGGTATCCTGCGACAGTCCTGTTCACATTGATTTTGCGGGACAAAACAGCAACCAGCGTGAAACTGAGGGTTTCTTGATGTTGACTCCCTGCCATCATCATCATCACATGGTCCAATCAGATTCAGCTGCTTTCAGTGACCTGCAAGACCTACCATTATCACAGAATATTACATACATATTATCCAGCTGTTCACTGTCACTGAATTAGCAAGCCGGCACTGCATTTAGCAGTTAGCATTAGCAAGCTAATGCTAATAACCCCCCCCCACTTTCCAACACATGCGCACCGGGGCTGAAATTTTTTTCTGGCTAGAATCCTGATCATGTATAAGTGACTTGAACTGAACAGGGTTGAAATGGCTGGAGAGCCATTTTCCACCCTGCCTTCACTTCTCCTCCTCCCTGCTTTGTGTTTGGAGCTAACAGTTCCAATAGTGAACTGTGCAGTGCCGGGCAATCAGCTGCTGGCTAGAACACCATCTTTGCACGAGTCTTTGTGGGAATGACAACTAATCACTTCTACCTCAAACTAACACGTCTCATCGTGTCAGTAAACTGTGTGTGACACACACCAAATCCTCCATTGGTCCGTATCATGAGGGACTACAATAAGTCATGTTTGTGGTGTTTTTGTGTGTATTTGGTAGAAAATAGAACTTATGTTTGATCTGAATCCTAAAAACTTCAGTTCAATGATACCTCCTGTGTCTAACATTCACAGGTGATTTCTACAAATCTCAATCTTAAAATTCAACCGAGTTTACCTACAATTGTCGTTAACGTCCGAGTGCAGTTCTCTGAGCATAGCTGCTGATCATAGCTGTCCCTCCTCCTGTCCATCAGCATTTTGTGGAGATCACTGATGACCAGTTTGACTTCCACACCTACTGCATGAGGAAGATGACGCTCCGCTCCTACTGACGTGGACCTGCTGAAGCTGGAGGACGTCCTGCGGCAGCACCCGTTCTATTACAAAGCTGCTCGCACTGCCATCCAGATCTACCTGACCCTGCACGACAAACCTCTGACTGACAACAACAAGGAGAGCCAGGCAGACACCGGTCAGTGTGTCTGTGTGTTATTTAGCTTGTGAAGCGCAGATTGTTAAAGAAGATTTTATTGTTTTCAGAGCAGCCCAGGGAGTGTGTTGGCATGTTCAATCTTTGAGAGATTCTTTGCAAAGATGTGTAGAGCACTAGTTGCACAAGTTGAGTTTTATAGCAGAAAGATTTTTACACATTTCCCTGAAAGCTGCATATAACAAAAACCTGCTTCTGTGCTCTGTAATTGGTTCATAAAAACACAATTTGCAAAGCTGGGACAGTGCAGAAAATGTACAAAAAAACTGAACAAAAAAACCCCAAAAAGCAAAGAACGAAAAATAAAGTTAACACTTCTCAGTTTTGCAATTTGATGTCATTAGGTCCATTCACACAGGGATAGCATTACCTGGGAATTCGCCTGTGATCTCCAACAGATTCGCCATATCTGTAAATAATAAAGGAAAAGTTCCACTTCAGATTATCCGCTATATTGCACCAAACACAGAGCTGCTATTATAATAGTCCAGAACTATTGTGCATATTTTTTTTCTTTTTGCCTTCCTTCATCCTCTCGACAGTCAGTGTGGGGCTTTGTTGGAACTACGTCTGAAATTTTAGACAGCATGTCAGGTGCAAATTCACACAAGACTTGGGCTGTGCTTTGCAATACAGTCCAGCAGCAGTATAGTTACTCTCTGTGTTACTGCAGCGTGAACTCTGACTTACTGCTAGCTGTTCAGATAAAATGCTGTGCCTTCATTCACAGGTGTGCTTACAGGTTGTTACTGACTGGCGGGTTGTTTGTTGCTGTATTTTAGCTGCGCAGAGTTACCACATTTATCAGTGGCATTTGTGCACATGGGTGTAGCCAAGTCTACTTATTTTCATTATGAGAGATGGTAACAAATTACAATCTTTTTTAGACTTGCATATCTTTGTACATTTTGGTTTACATTCTTGCTTTGGTGTTTGTTCCAGTCATAACCACTGGAATGAACACACTGAACCCACCCAGCCCACATTGCTTGTATGTCAGTTGTCTTGAACCTCAAAACGCTCCAATAGAGAAAGTTAAGGATGAATTTTTTCCCCATCCATTCATTTTCTTCCACTTGTCCTTTTTAGGGTTGCGGGAGCCTATCCCAGCATCCATAATACAAGAAGCAGGGTACACCCTAGACAGGTCAGCAGTCTGTCACAGGGCTAATTAAGCTAAACCCCACTGCATGAGAACCCACATAGACACGGGGAGAACATATAAAGCTCCACACAGAAAGGCCTCGCCCATATGGTGGATTCAAACCCAGGACCTGTTTGCTGTGAGGCAATGGTGCTAACCATCATGCCACCATGCTGCCCCTGTGTTTTTTTTTGTTTGTTTGTTTGTATGTTTTTGTTTTTGTTTCTTCTTTTCCTCTCCCAAAAAAGTCTATTAATATTGTGATTTTCTTTTACCATTATTTTGAAAGTATGTTTTTGGCTAAAATTTGATCAGAACTGTGTAGTAAAAGTCTCACACTGTGACAAACAAAACAGGTTTTATAATTCAGATATTAGATATACAGCTGATACTAATCTTCACTGTGGCAGAGGGTTTCAGAAAACTTTGGCTTCATTTTGCACAGAGGGAAGAAGTGGTGATGTCACCTTGTGGTCTTCAGATGTAGCGGGCACACAAAGCTCGAGTGTGAGGCACAGCAGGGTTCTATGGCTGAATTTTTTTTTTTTTGTGCAACATTTAAAAATGAGCAAAAATAATAGGATAGCTTTTCTCTTTCTGCTCTGTAGAAAATCTGACAGACAAGGAGTTGAAGAAACTGCGCAACAAACAGCGAAGAGCCCAGAAGAAGGCCCAGTTAGAAGAGGAGAAGAAGAACGCAGAGAAGGAGAAGCAGCTTAAGAACCAGAAGAAGAAGAAGGAGGATGACGATGAGGAGATTGGCGGGCCTAAAGAGGAACTAATACCAGACAAACTGGCCAAGGTGGGCTCATGATTTCTCGTTGTGTCGGCGTGGCAGGTGCATCTGGCCTCACTGATACACATTAATAATGGAACAACTTTCTCTTCCAGCCAGAGAATCCTCTGGATGAGGCAGTCAAGTTCCTGATCCCTCTTAAGAACCTGGTGCGCAAAAAGATCGAAACTCACCTGCTGGCCTTCGAGATCTACTTCAGGAAAGGTCAGACTGAGGCTGCCAGCACTAAAACTCCTCTACAAAATATTTAGTGGTACCAGCTTTTATTTTGCAGATAATTTACCCACTTACTCAAATGCACACCTCCAGATCTATTTGTACTTGCTTAGCTTCCTGCTACTTGTCTGTAAAATGACAGTAAGCTCGATTCTGTTCTGTTGTCTCTCCTGTTTCATTGCCTAAAGCCAGACTAGGTGATCCAGAAGGATCTTTAGTTTATTCTCTCAGTAACGTGATGGTGCAGGCTTCAGGATTAGTGCAGAGCAGCGTTTGCTTTGATACCAGCTCTGCAGATGAAGATGCACCTGGGAGTGTTGATGATGAGCCAACACATTTAAAAGCAGAACTAGAGCACGAAGATGACAGAGTTGTTCCATTATATGTGCTCTGAATCATCCATCCGTATTTCTTTTCTTTTGCTTAATCTAAGCAGTCTAAGCTGGGACGCTCAGACCTCCCATGCCCCAGCCAGATCATCCAGGGGGGACACCAAGGCATTCCCAAGTGTGTCCTGAGACTGTCTGGGTCTCTCCTCAGTGTTACATGCTCAGAACACTTATTAGGCATCTTAGTCAGATATCAGTCTCTCCAGCATGTCCTGGGTCTGCCCTGGGGCCTCCTCGCAGTAGGACATGCCTGGAACACCTCACTCAGGAGGTGTCCAGGAGGCATCTAGTCAGATGCCTGAATCACCTCAGCTGGCTCCTGTCGATGTGCAGGAGTAGCAGCTCTGAGTCCCTCCTGAATGGCTGAACTCCTCACCCTATTACTCAGGGAGAACCCAGCTGCCCTTCAGAGGAAACTTATTTCTGCCACTTGGATCCACAATCTTAATTTTTTGGTCACTACCCAGAACGTGTGGCTATAGGTGAAGGTGGGAATATAGATTCATTTAAATTTTATTTACATAGTTCCAGTTCAGAGCAACAGTCACTTCGAGGTGCTTTATATTATTTGAGGGAAAACCCCAACAATCAGAGAACCACCTCTGAACAAACACTTGTTGATAATGAAAAGGGAAACCTCGTTTTTAACAGGAAGGAACCTCATGCAGAACCAGGCCGACCGGGTGGTGGTAAGGGGAAAGAGAAAAGAGCAGAGAGACAGGACAAAAGGCAAACTATGGGGAGAGAGCCAGAGTTGAATAATTACTGATGATTAAATGCAATAGTGGTATGCAAACACATGTGGCGTGAAAAAAGGTGAGGGGAGAAGAAATGCTCATTGCATCATGGGAAGCCCGCAGCAGCCTGAGCTCACTGCTTCATAACTGAGGGACAGTTCAGGTTTAACACCGAATGTGTCCCATGTGACACAACATACTTCAAAAGTGCCGCCGTTCGCAGACTTCCGGCAACAAATACCGTAATACCCCTATATGGCTGTGACGCGCAATTTCTGGGCTTTCAGGAACCGTTTGCATTTTTTCGATAGGACAAACGGTTGCGGAGTTACGGTAATACGCCAGCTGATCAACGTTCCTTTGATCAGCCGACTCCGAGCTGATACGCCACGTCTCAATCAGCTGTTCGCCGCTATTGAGGGCAAGAAACGGGCACTTCAGCAGCGATCACCCGGCGTTAAACCTTTGCCTCTTATAAAGTAAACCGTCTGTGTTACAGTGCTTTGACTTGCTCCACCTTCTGGACTTTGCTGCACAATGTTTCCTGGTGTGTGATGACGTGATAGACTGTGAGCTCACATGTTCAGGTCTCCCCTGCATCTTCTCCCGCATCTGTCCCACCACTCTACCAATTCCCACATCACAGACAAACAGGTCCTCTGCCTCCCAGCTGGTTTGATAAGCCCTGTTTTTAAAGTCCACTTTTCATTTGGCTATTTCTGGGGGTCAGGCTAGCTTAAATGTCACAGTAAGCACATGGAACAGAGGCTGATTGGCTCGCACAAAGCAGCGTGATAACAGAAGAGATCTAAGATGGACAAAGACATATTTTTAGATGCTTTAAGTTCTGCAAAAAAACACACAACTTTAAATTTGTCTCTCTCCCTTTCTCCAGAGAAATACCTGCTGATGCTGCAGTCTATCAAGAGGGCTGTCGCCATAGAACCTTCTAACCCATGGCTGCATCAGTGTTTAGTCCGCTTCTTCAAAGGAGGTGAGTACGACCTCCTGTGAGCTTCATGAACTGTGCTGCATTGTCAGGTTGTTGCTCACCTCTTAAATCTTCTCTGGGCTCCGTTTGTCTTATTGTACGTACAGTGAGTGAGAGCACGGACCTGGCAGAGGCAGTGAGAACAGTTTTGAAGCAGGAGATCTCTAGGCTGTTTGGAGAGAGCAACCCTCAGAGCTTCAACAAGAACTACCTGAGCCAACACTCCAACTCCATCCCGCACCGACTGGCTGGTACGGAACGCACAACATTTCCCTGAATCTCTGACAGAAGTGAAGAGGGCCGTGACCCTGTGGGTGCAGATGTACCAGAAATCTCCTTAATGTGTGTCTGAAAGAGAGTCTTTAGAGGTGACACGTAATGGCCTTCTGTCAGACTGCAGGTCTGTTGTTATTGTGATTGAAGTTCTGTTCTCCCTTACCTTGTGCGTAGGGATTTGTCCAGCTAGTCAACTCAATGACTAATCGTCATTATTGTCACCAGTCGTACCAGACATACTGGTCAGTTAGCCTAATTGTCAGTAACAACCTGTAATTGATGTAAATGGTTCTCCTAAATGTTATGCAGCGATCTGCCACCAGGTAGCGCTGCAGCCCTGACATCATTATAGAAAAATGCCATAACTGATATTTTTATTAGGTCTCATATTGTTAGTAACCTGAAGCGCACTCAGGAAGGAAAAATTTTATGTTTGTGTTTGGCCGGTGCTGCATGTAAAACACTGGGACACAACTGAAAGATAATTAAGACACCCTGCACAAACATAAACGTCAGCAGCATCAGCCACTAAGATCTTGTCAAAATTGATGGAATTATAAATGCAGAAAATTACAGTCAGATTTTGATCCATCATGCAGTGTCATCTAGAAAGAGTCGGATTGACAGTAGGTTCATTTTTCACTATGAAAATGCAGCCAAATACACTGCCAGTGCAGTAAAAGCATACCTGAATAAAAACACACACAGTGGAACTTTGTCAGTCGTTGGCCTCTCCAGAGCCCGGACCTCAAGATCACTAAAGCCCTGCGGGATCAGAGAGCGCTTTGGAATGTTCTTAAAGAAGCCCGGAGAAGTCTTCCTGCTTAAAGAAATGAGAGCGTTCAGGCTGTGTTGATGAATGAAGGTGTTCATACTAAATACTGACGTTCAAGCTCATTAGAACTGTACAAACTCTGTCAGTTGTTCCTACATGCCTGATGCTCAGTGTTGTAACTAGAGTTTGGAATCATTGTGTCTCTGTTTGTGTTTCTGTGTTCTCAGCTGCTAAGATGATGGTCTACCTGGAGTCTTCTTCTGATAAGATGGCCTGTGAGATAGCCACAGCCCTGGATGAATCGCTGTCTGGACGGAGCATCCAGGTTTGTGATGAGTTGCTGTCAACACTCTGTGATAGCTGCTGTGCGTCCACTGTAGTTCAACTGAACTGACTGTGTGTGTGTTTGCTGCAGATCTGTACCGAGGTGCTCGAGCGCTGCGTGACGGCCAGCTAGGTGAGGGTCAACAGAAGGCAGCTGAGGCTTACCAAGCCGCCTGTCATAAGATCTATCCCTACAGCCTGGCCTTCATGCCTCCTGGTTACCAAGACAACATAATCATGCTAATGGCGACCTGTTGGCAGGAGAGCACGAAGACATAGTGAA